>NC_059349.1:53834939-53839939 GCF_019703515.2 Myxocyprinus asiaticus | reverse complement strand
AGACAGACAGACAGACAGACAGACAGACAGATAGATAGATAGATAGACAGACAGACAGACAGATAGATAGATAGATAGATAGATAGACAGACAGATAGTTAGATAGATAGATAGATAGACAGACAGACAGACAGACAGACAGACAGACAGACAGATAGATAGATAGACAGACAGACAGACAGATAGATAGATAGATAGATAGATAGACAGACAGATAGTTAGATAGATAGATAGATACAAAAGATAGATACAAAAGATAGATACAAAAGATAGACAGATAGATAGATAGATAGATAGATAGATAGATAGATAGATAGATAGATACAAAAGATAGACAGATAGATAGATAGATAGATAGATAGATAGATAGATACAAAAGATAGACAGACAGACAGACAGACAGATAGATAGATAGATAGATAGATAGATAGATAGATGATAGACAGACAGACATACAGATAGATAGAAATATACAAAAGATAGATAGACAGACAGATAGATAGATAGATAGATAGATACGATAGATAGACAAACAGATAGACAGACAGACAGACAGATAGACAGATAGATAGATAGATAGATAGACAGACAGACAGACAGACAGACAAATAGATAGAAAGATACAAAAGATAGATGGATGGATGGATGGATGATGGATAGACAGACAGACAGACAGACAGACAGACAGATAGATAGATAGATACGAAAGACAGATAGAGAGACAGACAGACAGATAGAAAGATACAAAAGATAGATAGACAGATAGATAGATGGATGGACAGATGGATGGACGAATGGACAGACAGACAGACGACAGACAGATTGACAGACAGACAGACATACAGAGAGACAGACAGATAGATAGAAAGAAGGGTTTTGCATTCGTCTCCAGGGTTTGGGAGTAACGGGATACATGTAACAGGATTACGTATTTAAAATACTAAATATAAGTAACTGTATTCCATTGCAGTTACAATTTAAATCATTGATAATTAGAATACAGTTACATTTGGATATTTGGATATACAGTTAGTATTTGGATTACTGTAGAGATTACTTTACATTTCATTTCATTAATGTTTAGACTATTCAGTTTGAAAACATTTATCCAGATAAATGATGCGATCTCGAGGAGCGTTTGAACAGCGGTGAAACACTTCTGATTTATTTCATTCATACGAGCACTTTCACACTGTTGTGAGTGAAAATGTGGATATGACGTCTTTGAGGAACTTTTTCTTGGGAGATTAATAGAGGAGATTTATCGTATTTCTACAGCTTAACAAAAACAGTTACAAACGCTTTGACAGATGAAACATAAATCCAATAAATACACGATTACACACCTTGTCGATGTTTTTAATGCGGTTAGGTATTTTTTACAAGAAATGCTAACCAAAGTAGCCTTTAACGTCTTATAGAAAGCTACAAATAATACATTTTCTGCCTCATTCTATGAACAGAATCCACATACGATCAGAAAAGGATGTCGTTGTGTTCACGCTGTGGGGTTTTGAAGTTAGTTTGAAGCAGAAAAATAGTTCATCTTGTGTAAATTGTCATATGAACATTTAGCTTTATGCTAAGCTAAAATGCTATTTATTGCCTTTACATGCATCTGTTACCAGGCGTGATTATATTTTATAATGAATATTCTATGATGAAAATGCACATCGGACCTTTGATATTAGAGCAAAAATGACCTGCAAAAATATTACTCTTAATAAGAATTTAAATATTGTTTTCTGTAAAAAATATCTAAAAATCCTTAAATCAAAATGAATTTATTTGAGTAGCAAAACTGCATAAGATATTTAAGCTTTTTTTCAGAGTATGTGAAGTGTATTTTCTTACTTTATTTACTTCTTTACAGTCAAAACAAGTGAAAATATCTGCCAATGCTGAAGAAGTAATCCAAAGTACTTAAATTACGTTACTGACCTTGAGTAATCGAACGGAATGCGTTACATTAATGTATTCTGTAATCTGTAGTGGAATACTTTATAAAAGTAACCTCCCCAACCCTGTTCGTCTCCATAGAAACATGACAACAGCAACAACAACATCAAAAATGTTATGCTTCACTGCGACATGCATCTATTATATTTAAAGACTTAAAACCAGAAATTCTATGATGATGAAATTCTCAAAGATTGTTTTAGGTATAGAAATGATAGGAATCAATTTTCAGTCATTTAACTGATTTCTGTGATCAGTATATTGATCCATATGAAATGATAAATGATGCTACAAGCACCACATCAAATGCAAACCCCTTAAATACACTTAAAAATCATAGTTCAGCATTACCCGTTTCACAATGACAGTATTACCACATCCTAAGAGTAAAACAAGGTTAAATGAGGCTCCATATTGGATGTGAGCTAGTGTCACATGTTTACATTCTGAACTGTCATTGCACACGGCCATGCTTTATAATTACAATCACATGATTATGTACAGGTAGGTTTACATTTGCTTTTAAAATCACTCTCAGGTTTTTCGCTATCACAAAAAAGACCAGGCCTTTCCAAATAAATTGCAAAAACGTTTTAAACATGGAGAAAATGCATGCAATTTTCAGACAACAAAATCTCCTGCTTAGAAAAAGACTCTAGTAATCTCACATGTTTCTCCTCTGGAGTTTCAGAAGACAGCTCAATAATGTCTCAAACTGTGCTCAGGTTTGCCAAGATATCACAAGTCTGCAGAGATTTCAGTATGAACTCAAACAAACAAACCTATAGCTGGATATTGTTATTTTTAGTTAGGAGCGCAAAGTATTTTCCCTGAACAGTATATTTACATTTTAGCGTTGCTTTTGTGATTGTCGAGCAATGCATTCAATACGTCTCAATACACAGAATTTGTTAAACATATAAGTAATAAACTTACAGATTGTCTGATGTCTCGACTGAGGGAGCTGTGGTTTGTCTGGAGTCCTTGAGCAAATCTCAGAGTTTTCCCACAGCTCTCGTCTTTTAATTAAAGGCAGGCGGGGGAATATGTTAATGAGGGGTGACACTCACTCACGCAACACAATAGCAGGGGCCAAATTCATGTCTGGGTTCCCAGACAAGTCGGACGGTCAAGTTCAAGCTCAAGTCTGAGGCTTCACAACCGACTTCAATTCAGGACGGATCACCAACACCGAACTACTGGTGCTCGTTTACCTTTTATCAATAGGCTAGAGACTGTGGTGGGACTGTGATTGCAAATACGTCTCAAAAGATGACTTGCAGGTGTGTTGAATTGTCTATAAAATGCTTACATTTGAATCTTGAATCGCTTATGTGCACTGATGATGCACACAGTCCTTCTAAAATAAATGACTGAAGTATGTGGAATTACTGGTAAAATAACTGAGCATGCATCTCTGCAAATTTCATCTCTCAGATTTCACCATTAAATGCAACAACACCACCGATATTACATAAAACTTGGTGTGATTCGTCCTACCTATAGTCTAATTACAAAATCGGTGCATTTTTGCAAAAAGTGTTTTAGTGCAGTTTCCAGGTGAAATGTCCATTTAATGCCAAAAACAACATTTTTTTTACTTCCATTAAGATATATAAAGATAAGAGAAAGGATACTAGTTAATATCCAGTTTAATTTTGGTCTGTTTCTCACACAATTGCTTCAGAAAACTTGGAATAAGGCAAACAAATTCTATGGAAAAGTGCAGTTTGAGGGAGAGGACATAATTACTCATTTTTAATTTTATGTTTCTGTTTCAATACAAATATTTCAATGCATGGCATTAGCTATGTCGAAGGTATGAGTTCAAGTCCCAAGAAGCTAGAGGTCGACTGCTAGTGGATTTTGCCGATACTGGTAACTTAGTTGGGCTGATAACCGATAATCGATTGAAGGTTTGGTGCATAACATTGGACTTTTAACACTAAACAAGCCTGAAACACACCAGGGACTCTTATTTTGAAATGACAGAGATTTGGCTCCATTACAGTGCTCTATATTTAATATTTACCAAATTAAACTTTTCAATTTTCAGATGAACATGGAGGAATAAAAAAAACTATTGGCATCTTTCGGCATAGATTTTTGTTCCAAAAAGCAACTATCGGCACGATTTATCCGTAAAAACAATATTTCAGTCTACCTTTACAAAAAACACATAAACTGACAAACTGTACCTACAAGCTGTGTAAATGCTGTCAGAAAATCCCGCTTGGTTTTATTTTGGATTTTAATTAAATGTTCAATTACACGAAGGGTTAGGTTTAGGTTGGGGGTAGGTTTAGTCATGCATTCATGAATTTAAAATGACTAGAATTATCTAGTTGAAGATATATAAGCCTAATCTCTTGTCACAAAAAAAAACAAAAACAAAAAATAGAAAATGCATTTGACGCCAGTCATTGCACATTTCACCTGGAAACTGAATCAATAAGTGCCGCTTTGAACTTTTGCACACTTTTGCAAAAATGTACCTATAGTCACATGTTTGTAATATGATACAATATCGAGTTTCTTAAAGCTGTCGTATGCTATATAATATTACGCTTTGCCTTATCACGACAGCAAGGGTTAGGCAAGAGATATAATATAATCTCCACCATTAATGTGAACAAGCTATGGACTAAAACCTCATTTAGAAATGACTGTAGTATAATATTTAAAAATATTGACTGCGCAGCTTTACAGTAATGAGAATCCACTTAGCATCACCTTTGACAAAAATGGGATTTTCTTAAAAAAGAAGACAAAATCTCAGGACACGTTACAGTAATGAGAGTTAGGGAGGGAAATATTTTTAATGATCACAGTGCAAAAAATCTTAATGGTCTAAAAAAATATGCTTATTTTCTATATGGAAAATATATCTTTTTTTTTCTTTTGATTTTTGTCGTGAAATGTGACCTCAAGACTTTTCATGAGATTCACCTAATTAATAGCACATCTTTCATCGAATCTGACAGTGCTCATGGGTGGCTCATTAATATTAAAAGCTGCATGTTAGTGTGTGTGTTTCTCTG
>NC_059349.1:53799939-53832439 GCF_019703515.2 Myxocyprinus asiaticus | reverse complement strand
TGCTGTATATCATCTGCTGTGATGTGATTCTTGATTGTGAGAAAGTGAGTTATTATATCGAGTGCTCCGCCACTCGTCTCCCCCGCCTGTAATTGGCAAGTTCACACAACTTCCCTCAGCATTGTCCCGCTGCCAAATGGTGTCTGGCTCCGTGACCTCCTGACCTCACTCTGAATATATGTTTCATTTGGTGGGAAAACTATGGGAACGCTCTGAAAATATCTCTCAGTTCACACTTCATGGTCTTCATGACTATGCTGGACAAACAGAGTGCTCATTTATGAAATGATCACATATGTGTGTTTCACTGTGGACTTCTAGAAAGTAAAGTCTCGTTAAAACATTTTTCACACTCTCACTAGTTGATTTAATTTGTCTACTAACAATGTCCAACAGTGTGTGTTCATGCATCACAGGAGATTTATGTCATTTCCAGCACATCTCAAATTCTGTATTGTGTTTAACAGAATTCTGTGCCGGAAATGACGCTGATGGAAATGACATTTATGAAGCCCATATTTATAATGCATTGTAAAGGCATAATATGTTATAACATCTCATAAATAATTGTAACCACAATTATAATACATTATAATGATTACCTATTCATAGTTAGACCTTAGAGTGTAATGCATAATAACACAAGCAACATCCAGTTTTATCTGCAGAAGTTGTAATGTATTATATGCTGTATATTTGTAATATACAGTACTGTGCAAAAGTCTTAGGCACATAAGATGTTTCACAAAAGCATTTGTCTTAAGATGGTTATTTATATCTTCAGCTTTAGTGTGTCAATAGGAAATATAAATGTTAGACTCACAAACATTACTTTTGCAAATAGAAATGATTAGAAAAGAAGAACAGGGAGCCCTGCAACAGATGTCATGGCCCCCACAAAGCCCCCCACTGAACATCGTATCAGTCTGAGATTACATAAAGAGACAGAAGCAATTGAGACAGCCTAAATAGATAGAAGAACTGTGACGAATTCTCCAAGAAACTTGAAACATCCTATCTGCCAACAACCAAGAAAAACTGTGTCCAGGTGTATCTAGGAGAGCCTTCTTACCAGAGGCACTTTTGTTGGCTTTGTGCCTGTAGAAGCTTCACGGAAATCGACGTCATGTTGTTGTGTCATGTGACTCGGTGCAGCAGAAGTTTAACTCTTAAATGACAGTCTAGAGCCTTGTGAACAGTATTCAGTCAGTTTAAATTCATTTAAATTATGCGTTGCATATAGCAAAGCCAAAATACAACGTCCACGCATGTGGACACGGGGTCGCACGAGGTTAATTTAATTTAAAAATGAAAAAGCATCTTGCTGTCTTAAAAGTAAACAAATTGTGCCCTATAACTATTGTCCCTATATTTACACAATATCACTATAACCCCAAGGTAAAAGCCTCCATTACCACCTTTATAAAGGGTCTCCTAGCCGACCGCCTGGAGTGGGAGAACTGCTGCCAGGGGCCCGGGGAGACCCCTACCATCCACTGAAAACATGGCGGGGCATTCCGTCCACCAGGGGCCGGAGGATTCCCTCCGATCCACCTGGGGAGGCGCGGCTGTCATCCACTAGAGGGTGGAGGAGTGGCCGAGGACCAGGCTACGGCGTATCAGAGAACCGGCTAGTAAATTTATTTTTTTCTCTCTCTCTCTCTCCCGCTGTCGCTCCGTGTTGGCCTTTCCCTCTCTTTTTTAAATATTAGTATTGTATTGTTATTGTTGTGGCATTTCCCTCCCCTTGTCCCCTCCCAGATCCAGAAAGGCGGGGATGACCTGCTGGCAGATGGGGCCGGAAACACCCAACTTTTATCCTTTGTTACAACTACATTTTCAAAACTGTTTATACTGCACAGTATCGAGTACTGCATTCAGAACACAGCCCAAGAGTCCATCAACAGGCTTGATCTCTGACCTCGCAGATCAATAGGCTAGAGGAGAAACAAGTGAGATTACTGGAGTCTTTTTCTTTGGAGAAACATCAGGAGACTTCAGCAAAATCTCCATTTAATTCAACTGTTGCCTGCAAGAAATAACTGACATTTTAAAAAGATCATTTGTGATTTTTTGTTCCTACAGGCAACTCTATGTCTTCCACGTCATTCAAATCCAATATTAAAACAGCTGTCAAGTCACATAAATTCACTCTTCACATTTGTCACACAGTTAACCACCTCAGTAGTGAATAATTGCTGCTGGAGGAAAGATCCACCTCATTAGCAACTTCAATTAATATCAGAATAATAAAAACTCACTTTTAAGCCTCATAAGTGCTCTCGAAAGTAAGGATGTTTCTCCAACTTCCTCCAGCAATTTCATGTCTCAGGGTTTTCTTTTCATCAAAATAAACAGATTTCAACATTTTTCTTTTTGCTATATGAAGGTCACATTAAAACTGATGTGGGAATTTTTTTACCAGGCTTTTATCATTTCTTTGTGGTACTTTTCAAATGTCTTTTATGTATAGAGTTGACTGTTTTAATCTTGTCCCAGAGCCAGACTTACAATAATAAACTATGATAATACATGATAACAATACTAATTATTACGTGTTTAAAACTATGATGAACAAAAAGTGAAATAAACATTTTGGTAACACTTTCTATGAAGCCCATATTTATAATGCATTAGTAATGACTCATAATACACTTTATAATATGTTATAACTTTTCATAAATAATTGTATAGTTATACCTTCGAGTAAAATGCATTATAACACAATCAACATCCAGTTTTATCTGCAGAAGTTATAATGTATTATATACTGTATATATTGTAATATATATATAATAGGTGTGCTTTAAGTAAAGTGACAAAAGCAATGTGTTCTTATAAACATCCATGAGATATTTTGAAGTGATTATAAGACATTACAAGTCATGCTGGGAGTAATAAACATTACACATGCACAACATACAAAATAACACACATTTAATGCACATTCTGAGATATTATGAAAAACACTTGTAAAGCTACAAGGTCCAAATATATCAGAAACTCATATGTATGTTGATCACACATGTAGCCAAGAATAAAATAATCAAACTGATTCTATACTGAACTCTATTCAATAAACTTTAATATTTGTGCATCTTATTTAGAGATTTATTATATAAATAACTTCCATTATATAAGTTTGACTTGTAATGTTAATGTATGTTAAGTTTATGTTATGTCTGTTTATGAGAAGATATTACTTTTGTAACTTAAAGCAGGTAAAGACCTCTTATTATATGATCACGTCATAAAGTCTTTTAACTGTTTACATTAAACAGCACTTATATGATAAACTTTATTAACTTCTGCTGCGTTAACACTGGATGTTGCATGTGTTATAATGCATTATACTCTAAGAGTTATAACTATGAATAGGGGAAGTGTAATAACATATTATAACTGTAGTTATAATTACTGTATGGAGTTAGGATGAAAATAAGGTGCATTTCGAACTGTTCTGAGACCAGTGCAGACAGACAGCACACTGGAGGTTAAGTCATTCACTAAATAGGGAGCAAGGGAGCATCCTATAGCTCTCTATGCAGTTAAGTGCATTCATGGATCATCGGTATTTTGCATAGTGGCAAACAGGTGTTTAGGAAAGATCAGTGGTGTGTTTCGTTGCTGTTTAGTGTTTTGGGAGAAAATAAATTCAAAAGTGCTTCTACCCCCGTGGGGGCCTTTAGCCCTGTTGTTTCCTAAATATCTACTTCATCCAGCGCTGTTCCCCCTCTGTGTTCTTAAGTATCCCGATACTGATTTACTAAGTGAGAAAGCGCTCCAAATGATTCACTGAGAGAGCGGTCCGAACGAATCGGACTGAATCGCAAATTGACTCAGAAGGTTTTGCAAGCCGGTTTGGCCAGTTCACTGAAAAGAACTGACGCAACAGAATGATTCATTCGTGAATTGAGCATCATTAGAGTTTTTAACAGCCAACAGAAATGTGGGACTCGTGTCATTATAGATTAAACATTCTGAAAATCGAAGTATGCTATTATAATTTTTGGTTGCTATTCCTCTTGAGTTGGCTGAGCACCTTCCTTTGCTATTTTTTTATTTGTATTTTTGTGCTCTCGACAATGGCAACAGACATAAACAGAGATATTGTCCCCTCCTAATAAATTGTAGATGCATTTTAGAGAGACGACTCTTTTGAAAGTGCTGTTTTGCAGGAATCCATTTTTCATGATGGACAAGATTCACAGTATCTTTTGTTGGCTGATTGGATTGTTCAAAAGTTGCAAATTGGCAGGACTCATCTACGTGGTATTACACTTTAGGAATGGGGCGGAGCTAGAGGGGTAGCCAGGGGTAGCCGTGGCCCCCCCGGACAGAAGCCTGGCCACCCCACTCACAGCTGCACCTCTCCGTCCTGGATGTCACTGTATCCACTCCCCTCCGTTTTTGTATCCACGCACCTCTGACAATGATGTCCACCCACACCAAACCCCCACCACCACAGACTGATCGCTGGCCTCTGCCTGGCCACCCCTGTGGAAAAATCCTGGCACCACCCCTGTTTAGGAATACCTTAAATGAAAAATGATACTAAGAGGCTTACGGATTTAAAAGGGACCCATCTTTGAGATAGAACGTGATGAGTTCATAAAGATATGGGAATTGTGCTCGTTACCTCCTCCCAAAGTCTGCCGTCTAAACCACATTTACATGCCCACTTGGCATAAGATGTATTTGTAACAAACCACTTGCATGTTGGAAATGTGCATGTGTGCAGAGTTCAATAGTTGCTCAAAGAAAGGGTTGATAGCTCTGTTTAAAATCAGACAGACTATCAAGAATATTGAAATGTTGAATCTAATATTTAATCATTTTTTAAATGTTGCAAATTTATGAAGCTAATGAGAATTCTTGAAATGATCACATTCATTTTTAGACAAAATACCTATTCATCATTATCAGTTTTGTTCAAGGTGATTAATAACTGTCCAATAAGAGAAAGGAAAGTATTTGAGGTAAAAGGGGATAAAGGTCACATAAAAAGAAAGAAAAGTATTTCTTCACTCTTGATTCACTTTATGACCAGAAAAAAAGCACATTTCCTTAAGGTGTGCCTTTAGCACTTGCACCCAGTCTGATAACAGGACCTTAACTACAATATACATTGAGTGGGACGTGTCAAAAGAGACGAAGGTTCATGTTTTATTTTGGTTATGTCCTTGGCAGGTCTGTGCTAAAAATGAGCCACCAGTTAAAGGAGTAGTTCACCTAAAACGTTCTGTCATTTGCTCAGCCTTATGTATTCCAAACCCATGTGGAGTCACTTTTTTTGGAACATAAAAATAGATATTTTAGGCAACTCTATTCCATATCTATTCCTGTCATGATTTAAAAAGGACAAATGCTATAAAGCACGAGTAAAGGTGCAATAGTCCAAATGACTTGTGCACTATATTTCAAGCTTTCTGGGGCCATACAGCAGCATTGTATTATATGGACTACTTTTATGGTATTTTAATGATGAGAATTTGTTTTTAATTATTATTTTATTTATTTTTTTGCTCTCTTTGGACCTTGACAACAGTGGTCAATATCAGCTTGTTTTGAATGGAAAAGAGCAGCAGCGTAAAGATACAGAAAATAAATGAAAAATGATATAAGTATTTTCTTTGAAACAGGACAAAAGGAAAGGTAAGCTGGTTAGTATTGAATGAAACAGGCAAATTGCTAGCAGACACAGTGGTAGTTTTGCATTGTGCGAATTAAAAAAATATCACATTTTGGGCCTTTATCACATTTAAAGCCTTTATTCAGAAAATTACTGCATTCAGCGCCTTTACTATTTTAAAGGACCATCAAAATGGTTTGTTTCCCCCCAGTGTTCAGCACATGGTTAAGGCCTTGTCTGATACCATCAATGCACTATGGTACCACCACCACCAGTAATTATTACTACAAATCTAATTTGTAGTAACAATTAGTGCATCATTTTTTAATCAGATCAGACAGTTTTACAATTGCATTCATGTGTTGATAGTTCGAACACTAACAGAGAGACTCTTGCGCCCTCATGTGGTTATAATGTGAATTACACCAGAATTATTCCACTCAGAAAAGCTACAGAACCACATTATATAGCTGTCAAAATTTTAGGGTCAAATGTACATTTTTAATACTGTGGCTGCATACCGTTTCTTTTAAGTTTACATAATTTATTATTGTATTTATTTATTTATTTTTCACTTAAATGGTCCTGCGGAGTGACATATTAATTTTGAAAAAGTCAAAATATTCCATGTCGTCTCTCAGTTAATATGAGGTCATAAAGCAGCATGCATAATAATTATAAAATATTCAGGAACTGGCTTGACGTGTCGAATCAACTCCCAAACATCCCTTTAATGGACGTCATTTGAGAACAATAAAGTAGCGAATGCTTTAAAAAAAAATACAACCACATACATACATGTGTGTTCAGAATATTTAAGTAAAATATTTAATTAATTAATTTAGAATTTACTACGAATATTTTGTCATGTGTAATTTTTTTAACCATACATTATTTACTTTTTTGACAAAAAAAAAAAAAAAAAAAAGTGTAAACAATTATTTTATAACCATTACTTGAATTTTTATTTCTCTTATTGTATATAATTTTCAGCATAATTTAGTTTTAGTCATGATGCTTTTGGTAAAATTGTGTGAATTGCATTAATGAGACAGTCCTGTAGATGGCGCTACTACTCTTACTACTATTTCTGCCATTGACAAACATGGCTGTTTATATCCTCGACCCCTAAACTACTAAACGTTTCAGAAGCCTTAAAGGGATAGTTCACCCGAAAATGAAAATTCTTTCATCATTTATTCACCCTCATGCCATGCCAGATTTTTACGACTTTCTTTCATCAGCAGAACACAAATGAATATTTTTAGAAGAATATCTCTGTAGGTTCATACAATGCAAGTCAACAGGGTCCAAAACTTTGAAGCTTAAAAACTAAAGCACATAAAAAGGCAGCATAAAAGCAGTGTCCAGTGGTTTAATCCATGTCTTCAGAAGTGATATGATAAGTGTGGGTGTGAAACAGATCAATATTTAAGTCCTTTTTTACTATAAATCTCCATTTTCACTTTCACTTCCACACTCCTTTTGTTTTTGGCGATTCACATTCCTCGTGCATATGGCCACCTACTGGGCAGGAAGGAGAATTTTTAGTAAAAAAGGACATTAATATTGATCCGTTTCTCACCCACACCTATCGTATCGCTTCTGAAGACATGGATTAAACCACTGGAGTCGGATACTCTTCTAAAAATCTTTGTTTGTGTTCTGGGATGGCATGAGGGTGAGTAAATGATGAGAGAATTTTCATTATTAGGTGAATTCAAATTACACAGCGAACAGCAACTCTTTTGTAGTCCGTCGGGCATCAGTAAATCCGCTCCGTTATTTCAACTATATGAAGTAATCTCACAAGACCTTCAAAACATCAGACAGCTGCTTTCAAGTCTGAATCGCAAATGAATCGAGAAAATTGGGGGCCTGGGTAGCTCAGTGAGTATTGACGCTGACTACCACCACTGGAGTCACGAGTTTGAATCCAGGGCGTGCTGAGTGTCTCCTAAGCAACCAAATTGGCCCGGGTAACCTCCTCGTGGTCACTATAATAGGTCGTAAGGGTGTAACCCCGGTGTCCTGGACAAATTTCCCCCATAGGCCCATCTCAATCATGGCATCCTAATAATCCCCATCCATTAGTTGGCTGTATAACTCTACTCTCTCCTCTCCACCAATAGCTGGTATGTGGTGAGTGTGCTGGCGCACTATGGCTGCTGTCGCATCACCCAGGTGGATGCTGCACACTGGTGGTGGTTGAGGAGAGTCCCCCTATACTATGTAAAAGCACTTTGAGTGCCTAGAAAAGTGTTATAAAAATGTAAGGAATTATTATTATTATTATTATAATGTGGTTCTCGCTCTCAGTGGGGCGCGTGGTGAGTTGTGCATGGATGCCGTGGAGAATAGCGTGAAGCCTCCACACGTGCTATGTCTCGGTGGCAATTCGCTCAACAAGCCACCTGATAAGATGCGCGGATTGACGGTCTCAGACGCGGAGGCAACTGAGATTCGTCCTCCGCCACCCGGATTGAGGCGAGTCACTACGCCACCACGAGGACTTAGAGCGCATTGGGAATTGGGCATTCCAAATTGGGGAGAAAAAAAAAGATTCGAAAAAATTAGTCTGGAATCGACTCATTCTGGAATTTGAATCGGAATGATTCAAACATTTGGAATCGAAAAGCCCTAGAAACCACTCCAAATGACTCAGTGCTGCTCGAATGATTCAAACAGGGAACCGTGAACCGATTCAGAACGATTTGCTAACTCGTATGTCCAAAAGAACCGACTCAAAAGAGTGATTTAATCACAAATTTAGCATCGCTAGTTTTGATTCTAAACGCACGACATAATATACATTTTATATTACATATAACATAAATATTGCTGGGGCAATGGAGTCTAGCATCGCACTTGTTTATCGTCTCCCCACAGATGAACTCATTAAACTTGCATTAATGATGCAGTTTACCAAATGCTAATGTATACAGTTGCCAGGTGTGCTCGTTGTTGGGTTAAATCCAGGATTAAAGCTGCTTAATCCACCTGTGTTTGTGTCATTTACAGCGAGTGTGAGGTTGTTTGCTAGGCTCATACTTAATTTGCAGTGTTATGGATGAGATGCCTTTCATAATTGATGTGAACCATTATCACTATGCATTGTGTGTTGATGCATGTTTCAGTGACAAGTGTGTAAATTGCAGGTGTGTTTATAGATTTTCATTAACTTATTGCTATTACACGGTTGGGAGACACAAATTTGTGGATGAATGTGGACAAATTTGAGTTGTTGAACTCTGAATAGATGTACTAAAATGTGTTCAGGGTCAACTTTATATAATTATGTCATTATGTGTAATGAGAATTCAGTTTTTAGTGAGCACAGAAAAGAGAAAATATCTGCATTCATGTATCGCCCCTGGAATGTGGTGATGATTATTTGGTGACATTTGAGGTCATATAAAAACTGAAAACACTTCGTGCTCATACGAGTTTGAAAGATATAACAAAACAAAAAGATAACACAAGCACACTTCTCAAGCAGAACAGTCCACAAAATAAGTTTTCTCTTGGTGTTTGAGTCTCATGTTGATAGTGAATGTTGCATTTATACTTTTTAGTATCTAATGCAATGACATTCACACATTTTTAAGTGTGCCTTAAAATTTCAAATACTTTTGTAGGGCCATTTGTGGCTGTCTGCCTTTTTCTCTTTCTTTGCACAGTAAATATTTGCTCTGTTTCCAGGGTAATCTTGTCATTTGCAGCGGACGTGAAAACATTTCACTATGAATGGGACGAAATCTGTGTGGAAACAGTTCGATAGATCAAATACACTCAACAGACTTTGAGTTTGGGTAAACAGTTTGTCATTTAGATAAAATGTAAGTAAAAGAGACTAAAGACACTTTCAAAAAGCAGTAATCTACAAAGAGTGTTATATACAGTGGCTAGAAAAATTATGTGAACCCTTTGGAATTACCTGCATTTATGTATAACTTTGTCTTAAAATCTGGGTTGATCTTCATCTAAGCTACAATAATAAACAAACACAGTCTGTTTTAATTAATAACACACAAGATTTGTATTGTTCTTGTACATTTTGAATACATGATTCAAACATTCAGTGTAGGTTGGAAAAAGTATGTGAACCCCTAGGCTAATTACGTCAACAAAAGCTAATTAGAGTCAGGAGTTGGCAAACCTGGCATCCAATTAATGAAACGAGATTGGAGGTGTGGGTTAGAGCTACTTTGACTTATAAAAAGCTCTCAAACATTTTGAGTTTGCCATTCACAAGAAGCATCTGCTGACGTGGACCATTGATCATAATGGTCGCCCAGCCCAGATGACTCAAAGGACACACCGCAGAATGCTCAGTGAGGTTAAAAATAACCCTAGAGTGACAGATAAAGACTTGAAGGAATCATTGGAACTGGTTAACATCTCTGTTCATGAGTCTACTATATGGAAAACATTAAACGGGTATAGTGTCCATGGCAGGACACCACGAAGGAAGCCGCTGCTTTCCAACAAAACCAGAAAAGTATGGTGCAAAAAAGCCACCACATACCAACATGAAAACATCATTCAACGGTGCAGTACGGTGGAGGGAGCATCATGATTTGGGGCTGCTTTGCTGCTTCAGGGCCTGGACTGCTTTCTGTCATCGAGGGAAAAATTAATTCCCAAGTTTATCAAGATAACCTACAGGATAATGTCAGGGTGTCTGTGTGCCAGCTGAAGCTCAGTAGAAGTTGGGTGATGCAGAAGGACAATGACCCTAAACATCGAAGTAAATCCACTACAGAATGACTTCAGAAAAAGAAAATTCACCTGTGGCAGCAGGGGAGTGGTCGAGCGTCCGTCCGGAGAGAGAGAAAGCAGTAAGGGCGCTTGCACCTGAGCTAGATTATGTGAAACACCTGTCTCTAATTCCAGTGAGCATGGGGAGAGCGGTATATAAGCAGCCATGCCACCAGCGGAGAGAGAGAGAGAGAGTCTGGCACAAGGATGGCCACGGTGCTCCTGAAGCTGCTACGTTTAATCTGTTATGTTTGTGAAGCTGATGTGTTTAAGTTACTAGTGCCTGTGAAGCGAATGAGTTTAAGTCTACGTGCCTGTGAAGCTGACGAGTTTGTGAAGTTGTAAAGCATTGAAGTGGCCGATTAAAAGTCCTACCTGAGCCTGGAAAAACCTACTTCCCTGTGTTCGCCTTCCCTTCTGTTTGTGAGCTGTTACACCACCTTTTGGGGTGTCCCAGTCAGAGCCCAGACCTTAACCCAATAGAGATGCTGTGGAATGACCTCAAGAGAGACGTTCACATCAGACATCCTAAGAATATGTCTGAGCTGAAGCAGTTCTGTAAGGAAGAATGATCCAAAATTCCTTCTGTACGATGTACAGGTCTAATCCACAGCTACCGGAAACACTTGGTTGAGGTTATTGCTGCCAAAGGAGGATCGGCCAGTTATTAAACCCAAGGGTACTCTTACTTTTTCCACAGCACTGTGAATGTTTAATGGGATGTGTTCAATAAAGACATGAAAGATTATAATTGTTTGTGTGTTGTTAGCTTAAGCACATTGTGTTTGTCTATATTTGAGACTTTGATGAAGATGAGATCACATTTTATGAGCAATCAATGCAGAAAACCAGCTAATTCCAAAGGGTTCACATACTTTTTCTAGGCACTGTACGTCATATTTACCCTGGTTTCTCAAGAGAAGCAAATACACCCTCTGGTTTGTTTGTTTGTGTGTGTGGGCTGGTTTATTTCCTGTCAGATTTAGATATCTTTTGTTAGATTTTGCTAAGGAGTCATTCCGTGTCAATTCAACCAGAGGTCCCTAGCTCAGTTTTTACATTTTGATTATTTTACTGGTGAAAGAAATACATAAATGATGATCAAAGCCAAAGAATTCAATTTCATTGATCAATATTTACAGAGTAATCCATTATTTTGTAGAGGGGGTCTAAAATGTCAATTTTCTCCTATGATTTTGGAGCAAAACTACAGGTAAAAGAAAGAAAATTATTGCATGTGCCACACCCAAAACTACATACGCTCATGTCTTATAAACCATTAAATAAATAACAATTTCTCTTGAAAGGTTTTTGTCAAGAACCATCTCTAGATGATGAAGGTTAACGAGGGAGGAATTTTTCTTGCACATGTGGAAATCCATATTACCATTTATTTCATTAAAGGATTTAGAGGAAAAATTCCTTTTGATTCTAGCCCAAATGGTTACAGAGTTATTAGCAAAAAAACATAAATGTGCTAATTGTAGCGCCACCTAGTGTTGAATAGACGTCTGTGCGCTCCTGAGTAATCAACATGATCACGCGGGAAGTCGGCATGTTGTTTCAGAGAGTTTCAGTAACCTAGGATCGGCCACATTATGCTCACTAACGAGCAGCATCTCCCATCAGGCATGTTTGCATCAACTCCAGTGTGATAACTTTCCCCCGTGGCGCATCTGGAAGCACATTGCATCTGTAGCGCGGGAGATCTGGGTTCAGATCCCACGTCGAAACCAAGAAATATTCGTGTTTGCATTATTGGTGAGGAGTTTGATTTGAAGGTTGCATTTTCCCCTCTAACATTACATTTTTACTCCACTTATGTTTAGGTTTGGGGTTTGGGTTGGGGGTTCAGTTTACAAAATATGCATTCCTCTTCACTGTATTACATCCTGTATGGTTGAAAACAACTAGCTTCACAACTTGCTTTTGGCACCCCTTCATGGACATTTTACACTGAAAATGGAGCTCACATCTGCCCATATGCCCAACAACACTCCCCACTTTGGCCACTGGGGGCAGTGTTTCAATTTTTGGTAAACACAGACCGATTTTAACTAAAGAAAAATCAACCTACTGATTTCACTTTGAGATCAGTCTGTCTTTAGTGTTTGGACCCCTAATGATGCATTCTATAGCTTTGCGATATACATTTCTGAAATCATTTTTAGATAAAGGTATTAAGAGCTGAAGAGTCACATGTGTCGCCTATTCTTAATAATGGTGTGTTTTTGGACTCGAGATTTTGAAATTATAGTTTTAATGTGAATAAATAAAGGTACATTTCTAGTTTCAACATTAGTTGTACTTCAGACCCTTTTTGTTGTTGTTAGAAAAACTAGCTTCATACAAAGTGACCCACATTTGGTTTTTGACCATTGAAAATGATTTAAATTGAACAATTTACGCATGGAGCCACATTGAGAGCCCCATATCTCTGGGATTCAACCACATAGGGCCTTTAAAATGAAGATACATAAAGGAAAGTTTGTTTTGAACCAGAATCTAAAAGGATATTAAGATGTCTTTAATACTTCTGGAGTTATATACACTCCAATTTTGGAAAAACAACACTAAAAAGTGTTTTTTCCATTATTTGGACTCACACCATTGGCATATAATGCAACAAGGAGTGCTGAAGTTAACTGATTTTAGAAATAGACCTACCTATCTCTGTGAAAAAATACAATCATTTTGCTGCCACCTTTTTAAGGTAATTTTTTTTACCTGTAGTTTTGCTCCAAAATCATAGGCAATATTAGTCATTTTGACCCCATTTTGATACGGAATCGCCTAATGGCAAGCATCACTATTGCTCAAACTTCAGGGTTACTAAAAGGGATAGTTCACCCAAAAATGAAAATTCTGTCATCATGGAACACACAAGGAGATGTTAGGCAGAATGTTGGTCTCAGTCACCATTCACTTTCAGTGTATGGGAAAAATAATTTTGCAAAGGAAAACACTCCCATTTTTTTCATATGCTGTTAAAATAAAACACTACCCAGCGAATTAATGAACATTTTTGATATCCTTTTTTTTTTTTTAAACCATATGAATGACAAATATTACATATTATACACTATATTTCCAGTGTGAGAAGCATTTCCTAGTTGAAAAAAAAAAGGCTTAATTAATTCTAGTCTGGTGGTTTTTTTTGTTAAACTGCCCTTTACGCCCTTTGTGTATTTTCTCTTCATATATCTGAAGTGTTTGTTTAGTGAGCGGTGAATACGCTCTGATTGCTTTTTCCACACGGAGAGTCTCAGCTAATCTAACACCATTGTGACGCGAATGTTTGCGCTCGTATGAGGAGACGGATTGAATTGTGAGCGGGCAAATGAATCAAACATTCTTGTTAATATCTAGAGAACTGAATATGAATGTTTTTCAAATGCAAATGAGACCTTTATGAATGTGCACAAAGGGTGTGAACATGCTTTAAAGAGCAAAATAACGACACATTTTACAGCTTACGAAACATTACAAAACATGATTTAAAAAAAATACTGATCAATTAGTTATAAAACGAAATATCGTTGCTCAGATGTTGCTATTTCTGAGTTAATGAGACATAATATATTTCTCAGTTGTTTCATTTAAGCATCAACTTTGTCTCAGATGTTTCTTCGACCTTAGGAGAACTAAAAAAAGACACAAACTAGATTGAAACATTTGTAGACGTGTCTTGAAAAAGCCTGGCCTGTAAATTCAAGAAGTTTTAAAAGTGTGAATGTTTTACAAGCCCTTCAGTCAGAAAGTCTGAAAGGTTGAAAGCACATGTTTTAGCATGTAGCTTTGTTAGCATTGTTCCGTGAGCACTTAACCAACTCACACTAATTGCACTTACTACTGCACTTAACCTGCACATAATGTACAAGAATACTCTTTCTTCTGTGCTAGCATCTTTACTCCTCCAGCCACTGTGAGAACCTGGCAGTCCTGTACTGCAGATATCGTTAAACTGTATGACAAATTGTTTGCAATGTGATGATTTGTAAGTCGCTTTGGATAAAAGAGTCTGCTAAATGACTAAATGTAAATGTAGCTAGGCATTGCTAGCAGGGTTTAGCATGTAGCTAGGCATTGCTAGAATGTTACAGCATGAAGCTAGGCATTGATAGCATGTCCCTAGCATGTTTTTGCATGTAGCTAAGCACTGCTAGCATGTTGCTTGCATGTTTTAGCACTTAGCTAGGCATTGCATGCATGTTTTAGCAAGTTGCTAGCATGTTGCTAGCATGTTTTAACACTTAGCGAGGCATTGCTAGCATGTTTTAGCATGTTGCTAGCATGTTTTAGCACTTAGCTAGGCATTGTTAGCGTGTTTTAACATGGTGCTAGCCTGTTGCTAGCATGTTTTAGCATCTTTCTAGCATGTTTTAGCAGTTAGCTAGGCATTGCTAGCAACATGTTGATAGCATGTTTAAACATTTAGCTAGGCATTGCTTGCATGTTTTAGCAGGTTGCTAGCATGTTACTAGCATGTTTTAACACTTAGCTAGGCATTGTTAGCATGTGTTAGCATGTTTTTAACATGTTTTAGTACTTAGCTAGACATTGCTAGCATGTTGTAACACTTAGCTAGGCATTGCTTGCATGTTTCCAGCATATAGTTAGGCATTGCTAGCATGTTTAATGTGTTGCTAGGTGTTGTTAGCATGTTTCTAGCATTTAGCTAGGTGTTGCTAGCAGGTTTAAGCAGCTAGTTAGGTGTTGCTTGCATGTTTTAGCATGGAGGTAGGTACATGTGTTTTTGGCATAATATGATATGACCCACACCTATCATATCATTTCTGAAGACATGGATTAAACCACTGGAGTCGTATGGATTACTTTTATGCTGACTTTATGTGCTTTTTGGAGCTTCAAAATTTTGGCACCCATTCACTTGCATTGTATGGACCTATAGAGCTGAAATATTCTTCTAAAAATCTTAATTTGGGTTCTGCAGAAGGAGGAAAGTCATACACATCTGGGATGCATGAGGGTGAGTAAATGATGAGAGAACTTTCATTTTTGGGTGAACTGTCCCTTTAAAGCCCGATGTGGCCCCTGTACCAAACAACTTGTCCCACCCCTGCTCTGCCTCCTCTATTGTGTGGAACATGACATGCCAAGTGACCCTGCTTTTTTAGCGTTTTTTGCATTCCTTGCATTGTTTTGAACATGTTTTATGCGCAACAATAATTCGCTCTGTTGGCATTAAGGGTATTTTAGAATCTACACATAAATTGATTTTAATGTAATTGTTTCATACATTACGATATAAAATGGTGATCAGTGTATTGAAAATAACTTTCATCTTTTAATTTCTGTAATCATGTCACCCTTTTATTAATTTTTTTTGGAATCAGATTCATGTAGTGTTTACAGTAACATAGATAAGTGATGTATTTTAAAAGTTGGCAGTCAAAAATACCTATAAAATACCTAGATTTTTTTTATACATTTTGGCAAATAGCCATAAAAGGGAATGTAAATTACGGTATGTGTGCTACATTTTGAAATGGCAGCATACAGTGTTTATTATAACGGGGCATAGCTTTTATATACTCTTTCCACCACTGAGTATAGCTCAGATCATTTGTGCTTGTAAAAATTTGATGAGAAATGTTTACATTGAAACTACTGATAATTTGAGCACAGTTTGAGATGTTGTTGAGATCTCTTCTGAAACTACGGGAGGCAAATGTGAGATTACTGGGGTCATTTTCTCAAGAGAAACTTCTCCATTTGCTCTCCATTTAATTTAGTTGTTGTCTATGGAGAAAAAGAGAAGAAATTAAAGAGATCTCATTTGTAATTTCTTCCTATGGAGAGTCAATCAGATTAACTTCAGTACTTAATTAAAATTCCCTCTGGAAGTGACTTTTCTTACTGTTTTAGACAACGTAAAGTATGACAAATGCAGCCGGCTTGAGGGTTTGGATGTCCTCGCTCTTTCTGTGGTTGGAAAGTAAACTTGGAAAAACTTCTGTAGTTCACTAATGTGCTGATGCTACACAATGGCCAGCCAATGAAAAGAGCCAGCACAGCAGATCTGTTGACCAAAATAAAGACAGATGTGAGTTATGTGATGAATACAGGTCTGTGAGAAGAGTCTGAAGAGCCGAGAGCGTTTGAATCTTACATGGGTGGAGAAACAAGCCAAATGAAAAAGGCTTTTGTCTCATACTGGCAAATGGAAGGGAAGAGTTGAATACATCTAGGCTGGGAATAACCTGGCATGAATATATATATATATATACAGTATATATGAAATACAGGATTAACCTGTCATGGCATCGACAGCACAAAGATTTTATCAGAAATGTATAAATCTGTGTTAAATATCGACAACTGGACAAATCCACACAACTGTAGGTTTATTCGATGTTTTACTTAAAGGAATAGGTCACGCACAAATGAAAATTGTCATAATTTACTCACGCTCTTGTTGTTCCAAACCAGTATGAGTTTCTTTTTCTGTGGAACACAAAAGGATGTTCAGACTGATCCCACAGTGAAATCGGAAACAGTAGGTCGACTTTTCTTTGGCTAAAATCGGTCTCTGTTTACCGAAATTCAAAACACTGCCCCCAGTGGCAAAAACGCTAAACGTTGTTGGGCGTATGGGCACATGTGAATTCCATTTTCTGGGTGAAATGTCCACAGAGGGGCGCCAAAAGCGAGTAGTGAGTTTGGAACTCTCGGAAACAACACGCAAACTTTCCTTGTGATCACGATTGTTGATTTCCATACAATAGCAGTTGATAGTGACTCATTTTAAAGCTTAAAAATCACTCCAAAATGTGATAAAAGTAGTCCCTGTGACATGTGCATCACATTTCAAGTCTTTTGTGTATAAACAATCACTTTCTATCATGAAACGGATCATAATTTAAGTCGTTGTTCACTGTCAAATCAAATCCAACTCATCTATAACATCAAACCAAATTGGTTCCTGTGTGAGGACATCATGACATTTGGCCACGAGAAGTGCAAGAACCAATGAGGGTTGATGTTACCGACATGTCGTCATACTTGAGTCACATGGATGACTTTTCTGATACTTTTGGGTGCTTTTTTAAGCTTTAAAGTGAGTCACTATCGATAACTATTTACTGCTAAATATACTAATGCATCAATCATGCTTTCATTTTTTATTAAACTGTTTGTGAAAATGCATGTGCATACTGACTATATTCTTATCGCTGTCGCCAGCACAAAGCTTGATTATGTTCTTGATTTTTCAGTTGTTTTGAAAGAGAGAATGGACACATAATAATTACAACCAACTAACCCAAACCTTAACGCTACCCTCTTCAAGAAAACATTTGCATTTTTAGAATAAACAGACATTGTTTACTTGATGTAAATCTTTTAAAAATCTAGTTTAACCTTGTGCGACCGCCGCGTCCACATGCGTGGACATTGTATGTTGGCTTCGCTATTCACAACGCATTATAATAAATTAATTTAAACTGAATGAATACTGTTCACAAGACTCTAGAATGTAATTTAAGTGTTAAACTTCTGCCGCACCGAGTCACGTGACAAAACAACATGACGTTGATTTCCGTGAAGTGCTCCTACGGATGCAGAGCCAACAAAAGTGCCTCTGGTAAGAAAGCTCTTTGAGTTTTTTCATTGAAACCTGTTTGGGTGTAAAGAGGAGCGTCTCTAGTTTCGTTTGATATGCCACTTTAAAAATTCATTCATTTTTCACGCATCAGTGCACTGATAAACTTGATGTCCACATACGTGGATTTTGGGACATTATTCCCTCAAAAGTTGAAATGTTAGTCATTTTGAATAACTTTCAACTCTAACACATCTGTGGGTCATTTAGCTTCATTTTCATATACATTTTGTAATATTTTATTTTGTTATCACTGTACAATACAGTTCTATTCATTAACATTAATAAATGCATTCCTATATTTACTGAGAATTATCACATTGAGAATAAATGGGTTCATTCAAAAGCTGAAAAATGTGTCTTTCAGAGGCTATATATGGAGTTAGGATGAAAATAAGGTGCATTTCAAACTGTTCTGAGACCAGTGCAGACAGACAGCACACTGGAGGTTAAGTCATTTACTAAATAGGGAGCAAGGGAGCATCCTATAGCTCTCTATGCAGTTAAGTGCATTCACTCCTAAAATCTGATCAAAAGTTCAGTTTCAGGCTGCAGATGATGTTTGGATCACTCAACATGTTTGACAGACATGTGACAATGATAATCAGTACATAGATTCAGAATTTATAATGTATCATTTTATTTTAACATGATTGACAGTGATTGGATGATGCTGGACATTACTTTAAATCAGAATTAATTATGCTAATTACTGATGTAATGTCTGTAACGTCTCAAAAACATGAATAACCAACACTCCTGGAAACATAATAAACAATTTGATGATGACTTTCTATAGATTGGTGTTATTTAAAATTTCACAACTTAGTCCCGCTGTCCACATATGTGGACATCGATTTTTAGGAAAACTATTTGCTCTAGAATTTGTTTCTTTACTTGTTTATGAGGTACTACAAGTCAAATCAAAATGGAAAATGCACACAGCAGTCACGCAAACTTATGTTTTAAGGTGAAAATTTATTTTTACAAATATCTTGAATTTTTGAGTCACGAATATCAAAAAGTTTTCTCAAGGTTACACCAAATGACCGGAACAAAATGTGCTTTTTAAAAAAAATATAAAAATATATATATATATATATATATATATATATATTTATATTTATATTCAATGATATGGCAAAATAATGTTTTGAGGGTCTAAAGGTGTTTTTTGTTTTTGTTTTTTTGTGGCAACCTACATGTTGGTTACACAACACGACTTTGATTTTGTGCACAAATAGTTTTTAAATATTATCAGTATAATCGTATTTAAAAATAAAATGAGACTTTCTACCCCAAACTATAGACACCCCAAGGAAACACACATGCAACCTTTTGCAAATCCAGAGGCAGAACAAGTACAATTTTGTCTTGTAGCTTTTAAAATTGATGCACTTTTACAATTTGAGCTGAACTGATTGTCATTTTTTGAAACGGTCATTTTTTGTCCCCTTTTCAATTTCCTTTTGATTTCAATAATAAAGTCAGATTTGAGTTTGTTCCATCTCTCCTGATATCTGTGTTGAATTCATCACTGATTAGACGACTGATTTCTGTTTAACTAAACTGATGATGATGGTAATTGGCACACGGATGAAGAGAGGTCATGTGACAGAGGGGCCCAGCTGCTACACACACACACACACACACACACAAACACAGCTTGAATTGAAAGCGACCCCCATCAGAGCAGCTTATGAGCAGAATACTAAACAGCTCAGTACTTCAGTGACTAATTGAGCATGTGAAGTTGGTTAACTGGACTATCCGTACCCTCACACACACACACACACACACACACACACACACACGCACACGCACACACACACACACACACACATTTTTTTTCTTTCATGGTGGGGGTAGTTTTTATACTGAGCTAATGATATTTTCTAATGATATTTTAAGCTAATGATATGTGTCGTCTTTGGCTTGCTCGCTGTGGGGTTTGTAAGGCGCTACTTTTGTAAAGCTGCTTTGGAACAACATGTACTGTGAAAAGTGCCATACAAGCTAATTAAATTTAATTGAACATTGTTAGAATACGTTAGACATCCTGCTGTGTGAGGAAGATCAAAAACTGTTATACAACAACAAAATAAGAAACACTAGATTTGTATGGAAAAACACCACCATGTATATATAAGGTGTTGTGGTTGGTTGCCACAATGTTGTAATTAGGTTGCTAAGGTGTTCTGAGTGTTTTCTAGCACAGGGGTTTTCAAACTGGGGTCCAGGGACCGCCATAGGCAACAAAAAGGCCACTAGGGGGTTCATGAAAGAATTTTTCTTTTTTTTCGTAAAAAATTCGTAAAATTGTTTGAGATTTAAAACATTTACCAAATTTGACATTATTACGGTTTCGTTCTGCCTTCTAAGGACAAAAAATTAATTTAGAAAGAATTTATAAAATGTTGATTTGCACACAAAAAAAATAAAAAAAATAAAAAATGGACTTTAAACAAAGCAAAAATGGAGGTTACAGTGAGGCACTTACAATGGAAATCAATAGGGGCCAATTTTTGGAGGGTTTAAATGCAGAAATATGAAGTTTATAATTTTATAAAAGCACTAAACGCATTAATTCTTCTGTTAAAACTAAGGCTGTTGATTTAACGGGTTAATTCAGTGTGATAAATTATACAAATAAATAAAGTGTAAAAAAAATGTATGCAATTAATCATGTCCCCGGACCATATAAGGAAGATTCCTTCCATCTGAGCAATTCAAGTTTGAAGTGCCACCTGTTTTCTCCAGGGGGCAGTAAGCGAAACTCCAGCTGTATAGCTGTTCCGGTTTTCAGTTACGTTCTGCTGAAAATTTCGTTTGTTTTTGGTTTTCATTCCTTGAACTGTTTTTAGTCTGTGCTGACTACAAATAAATTTAGAGGAATATTCCAGTTTCAATACAAGTTAAGCTCAATCGATGGCATTTGTGGCATAATGTTGATCACCACATAAAATTATTTCGACTTTGTTGAAAAAAGCAACAATCTTTGTTACAGGTGAGGCACTTACAATGGAAGTGAATGGAGCATTCTTGCAAAGCACTTACATTAATTCTTCTGTCAAACTTGTGTATTATTTGAGCTGTGACGTTTAAATCGTTGATTTTACAGTCATTTTAGGGTTTACAGCGTTACGTCGTCATGGCAACGAAGTAAATTGGCTATAACTTTACACAGATGTGGTTAGTAAGTGATTTTAACACACTAAAATCATGTTAACACACATATTGTTTATGTCTTGTGGCTATACTTTTGAAACAGTGAGTATTTTAACATTTACTGATTGACCCCATTGACTTCCATTGTAAATGTCTCACTGAAACACAGATTTTAGCTTTTTTTTAAATAAAGAAATACATTTTTGTGGTAATCAACATTATGCCACAAATGCTGCCGATTGAGCTCAACTTGTAACGTTTAGAGGTCATTAAAAACTCTCTTTTTCTTTTATTTGGGATGCTGAAGCTATTGAGAGACATTTTATTTTCACTTGTCTCTTTTTGTTCTTGCAAACAGTCGTGTTTCACGCAGGGCTTCACTTTCAAAGCCATTGTATATGCACCAGCCTGCTCTCTGCAAATGAGACACAAATTAAAATCTCATTAACATTTGGCATTTGGTTCAGCAGGAGTTCCCAAACACTGATTAAAATGCATTTTGAGTTCCGTTCTGAACACATTCTTGTTGCAAACAAACACAATCAGATATATTTGCCATGACAACATGACGGAACGTGTTTTTGTGAGTTCATCACTTACAGTAGCACATGATTGCTGCATCAAGCGGTGCAGTTTTTCATAGGCTTCTCATTCCAATTGAAATCTCTTTAATATCTCAATTGTTTCTTCTAGACAGCAGTGAGATGAAATGAAGAGCAAATGGAGACTTTTGTTTAAAGGTTTAGCTCACCCAAAAAATGCAAATTGGAATGGGTTTGGAACAACGTGAAGGTGACAGAAGTTTTCCTCACAAGAACACCTGCACTTGTCATTTGCCTCTCACACACCCAGTGAGTTTAACGCTGCCACTTGATCAGCACAGATGCTGTGGTGTGGTGCGGCCCAGTCGAGGGCTGTTGGCATGGGAACCCTCAGCCTCACAGAGAATTGTGGGTCTGCTTTGACATAATGCTGTCAGAACCCTCACAGAGCCCCCGACACAAGCACCCGGCCACTCAAGTGCTCCATACATCTGCTCTGAACACATAATTACTGCTGTCTCTCTGACGAGCCAGTTAATACAATGTGCTCTAAAGGCCTTTATAAGAGTTTGTCTGTTTGCCCAAAGAAAGAAGCACAGCATTCTTAAAAATAACAGGAGTTTTGCAGGCTGACGTCAACGGAGAACCATTGTTTATGGTTCTTTAGAAAAGCATTGATGTACTGCTGCTTCAGAGAAATGACTACACTGATTTGAAGAACTTACAAGGTTTTTCAAATCAATACAAACAAAATAATGTTTTGCATAAAGACAAAGGACACTTTTACACATTACTTATTCACATTGTTTTAAATCATGATTCTCATTTCCGTACACATTGTATTGCAGTAAAAAATATGCTGTTGTGAAATGTTTTTTTATTTTTTATTAGAATCAACAAAAGTAAAGGTAGTATCAAGGGAGTACTGTTATGTATTTAAATAAAATAATACTTCACAATTTAAATAGTATAGATTTTTTTTTCACTTTGCAGTAATGTGAATATCATAATGAACATTGATTTTAACCCTCCTATGTTACTGAAAAATGGCTCCTCCCTTTGGTATTCGTGGTCATTTATGACCAGAAGGGTCAGATGTGTAACTTTTTTTTTTCTTTTTTTTAATGATGACAATGATGACATTTTTTCTTCGCTGAAGTGAGAACAATAAAATTATGCATTTCTTTTGATTTTATGCTATTTTGATCTTATTTTCATGTAAATGTCTACAATTTACCATTAATTTATATAGACAAATAAGCTCATTTTTTAAGAGAATAATCTATGAGTTGAAACATTAGGAAAATATGAGAATGTGACATAAATTGGAGGCAGATTGCCGCCATCTGGAGAACAAAATATAAAAAACATGACTTGAAAACCATGTCATGCCAGTAACAGCCAGTAGATGACTGTAGACACATACTGTGTTGTCTGATGGCTTGTTGTAACCTAATTTTATATTTTATCACAAGATATGCATTTGGATATTTATTTAGACATTATCAAACTATTATTTGTTAAAGTTTAGCATTTAAAAATGGATTTGAAGTGTCAGTTTTTGCAGTTAATGTCATTATGATTGCAATCAAACCTGACCATGGTGTTACAAAGAGAAGACACAGAATAAGCATTTTTCTACCAATAATTTATTTCAAAAATAAAATGTAATTACTCAAAGTAAATGCATAATAATATCAAGAAAATGAACATCAAGAAACAGAAATGAACTGCAAAATTCTGAAAATTCAATTAGAGGATAAAACAGAAGAATAAGAAGAATAAACATTTTGCAATTTCAAACTTTCTATAGTAAAACATTTATTTTGCAAACTTGAGTGTGTGTGTGTGTGTGTGTGTGTGTCCAGGTATTCCCTACGTTGTGGGGACCAAATGTCCGCACAAGGATAGTAAAACATGAAATCTTTGACGTTGTGGGGACAGTCAGTCTGTCCCCATGAGGAAAACAGCTTATAAATCATACTAAATTATGTTTTTTGAAAATGTAAAAATGCAGAACGTTTTTTGTGAGGTTTAGGTTTAGGGGATAGTATATAAAGTTTGTACAGTATAAAAACCATTATGTCTATGGAGAGTCCTCATAAAACATGAAAACCCAACATGAGTGTGTGTGTGTGTGTGTGTGTCAGATTGCTGTCAGCAGCTGGAAACAACAGATGACTTGTAATTCCAACAATGACCAAAAGAAGGCGGTAGAGCTCCATTTATCGATACCCTGGTTCTCGCTCTGTGTTATAGTCTCACCAGTTCACTTGTGTGTGTGTAAATGTGTTTGTGTGTGAGTGTGTATGAGTGTAAGTGTGTGTGTATGTTTTGCACTGAGGATGTTTTAGAGTCTCACCCTTTAATTTCTGTCTGATTTCTGATTTACTGATTGTATTTGACAGATAAAAAAATGTTGCTCTGTTTTTTGGTCTTTTCCATTCATTTTGAATGGTCGGTCAGTTTTGACCGTGAATACCAACGGTGTCACCTTTTCTTTTTTTCCCAACCACTTAGACTTATTGAATCAAGGCAATTTTTATTTTTATCATTTTTTTTTATTTATTTTGTCTTTTGTATGTTCAGATGGCAAATGGAGGAAAAGTCACCAAGTCTTGTACTGCTCACATTAAGGAAACCATTTTTATTAAAAGAGGAAAATATTTTGGTAAAATATGACCGAATATTAAAGGTTTAATATTGTGGTAATCAGACTTTGAGGGTAAAATGTGTGTAACTGTCATGAAAATAATATTATAATGTAAAAAAAAGCACAAAAACTTTATGGCCCCCAAAAATAGGCTTAATTTTCTTCATGCAAAATATAATAAGTTGTTTCTTTTGATTTAGGAGTAAAACAGGACCAGGACACTTTCTTGACAGTCTTCATGAGAATCACCCATAATGTAATATTAAAGGGATAGTTCGCCCCAAAATTAAAATACTCTCATCATTTACTCACCCTAATGCCAACCCAGATGTGTATAACTTTCTTTCAGACTTTTAGAAGAACATATTTCAGCTCTGTAGGTCCATACAATGCAAGTGAATGGTGGCCAGAACTTTGAATCTCAAAAAAGCTCATTAAGGCAGCATAAAAGTAATCCACATGACTCCAGTGGTTAAATTCATGTCTTCAGAAGCGATATGATAGGTGTGGTAGAGAAACAGATCAATATTTAAGTCTATTTCTACTATAAATCTCCACTTTTGAGCACTTTGAGTGCCTAGTAAAGTGCTATCTAAATGTAAGGAACTTTCACTTTCACTTCCACATTCTTCTTCTTTTGTTTTTGGCAATTCGCATTCTTCGTGCATTTCGCCACCTACTGGGCAGGGAGGAAATTTTATAGTAAAAAAGTTATTTTTCTAAAAAGCTTTGTTTGTGTTCAGCAGAAGAAAGAAAGTCATACACATCTGGGATGGCATGAGGGTGAGTAAATGATGAGAGAATTTACACTGGATTCCAATTGATGTAATTAGAGCTGCTTGGATTATTTTAATATCGGTCTGTTCGATTTAGTCACAAAAAGATACAGAGAATATCCCAGTGTTCTGCAATAATCTCACATGTGTCTCCTGTAGATTTTTAGAGATCTCAACCATGTCTCAAACTGTGCTCAGATTTGCCAAGATACCGAAGTCTCCGATCAAAAGTCAAAGATCTTCAAATTATCTGTGCTATGATGTCCACATTCATTTTATATTTTGTCTTTTTTAAAGCACACAGTGACAGATGCAATTTGTTTGTTCTTTGTTCTCTTTTTTGTAGAGGAGAGGTGAAATTGCATTGTTTGTTGTATGTTGAAAGCCTCGGAGAGAGATTAATTAGTCCATTAACATTAATTAATCAATGCATGAGCTGGTGATTAAACCAGCTGAATCACGCACCCATTTTTAATTTTCACCCAAAAAAAGACTCGTACTTACTGTACAGACCGTTTACTGGATAAACAGTCCTCTGACATGGCACTATACTGCTGCTTAATGACAGGTGAGAGCAGAATTATTCCATCAAAATCATGATTGTTTACTTAACACACAATCTGTAAAATTTTATGAAGTTTGTGTTGTTTGTGTTTTTTAGAAGGGTGGTAATAAATGTAGTAGATTGACTCTTTGTAAGTCAATGTAAGTCATATGTTCAGAACGGTATGCTACCATACTTCGTATTTAAACCTATTTAAAGGCTTGATTTCTTTTTAGTAATTATATATATACTGATAGAAGGATTCATTGAACTGAGCTCATACCGGGCTAGTGGGGGGCATTCCCAGCAGAAAACAAAAAAATATATAATAATTACATAATAAATGAATAATCACTTGCTTGATCTGAACAAAATATGTGTAATTTTAAAGCTTAGAATCTGGACTTTACAATGCATTTTGCTGATTTTACCAATTCTTAAATAATGCTTTTTAATTTGCTGACAATTAAAATGTTTCGTTCTCATCATTTGCAAATTTATCACAACAATTATATTCAGAGTTGATAAAACCATAAAAAGATGAGATAGTCATGTGTAATATATCGTTGGAAAGTTCTCAATTTGTAAAATGTAATGAGCGAATGTGTTTCACTCAGAGGCCAAACTGCAGTGAGTTTCAGTGTATGAAATTCCCACAGACACACATAAATATAATAAACAGGAGTATCTTTTTGTCATATTTTTCTTAATTACTTCCTGAAACATACTTATAACATAGATAATTACATATCGTTACTTACAGCAGACTATCTCCATTCAAACGAGCCCAAACACAACATAATATGATGAGGAGATCTTGAAATATTCCTCAAAGAGTGTACGTGGAAAGACGATGCACAAAAGGGCACTCGACACTTTGTGTGTGTGTGTGTCTGAGGACTTTGTATGTGCTCATCTAAAGAATTGGGATGCTCCTGAACACTTAATATTTCTGTATTTTGTAGTCTAATCTATTATTTCCGATGGCCGGTCATTTTTGACCGGGAGAACAACAAGTATAACAAAGAAAAATAAAACAAATATAATTTTATGAAAATGGTTAAAAGACAATTGTGTGTTCAGATGCCCTCTGTGAACAAAGTAATGGAATCTTATTTCAGCTGGATGAAATAAACTACAGTTTATCAGTTAATCGGTCAGTTTTGACCGGAACACAATATAAGAGTTAAATATGCAACATAGGTCATGTGACAACAATGTAGCATAGGACTGTTTTAAATATTTATCGTTGCAAACGGCATACTATTTCACATACTGTAATATTATTAAAGCTGAAGTATGTAAATGTAAACACTAGTGCCACCGAACGTAATTGCAAAAATAACAAATTTATTCAAAACAACTTTCTGAATACACTCATCACTTTCTGTTGTTCAAACAGTCAGATAGTCCCACCCACAACTCATGCCATTGGTTGAGTAACATTGTTTGGGTGGGTCACTAAAAAAACCAGGAATTTTTATAGTGCCACAGAGACACTGTGTTTACAGTTTGAGAAAATTAACCTATAAATGGCTTACTTATAGTTATATCTGCATATTAAAGTGTGACAGAAGAAAGTATTTTAACACTGAAAAAGTTACATACTTCAGCTTTAACATAGTGTAGGTTTTATACAATGTATGCTAGTATTTCATTCTGAACATTGTCTGTATGTGTGCTTGGAGATCCAACCTTGCCATCGTAGAACACCCCCAAACAAAAGGTGAAACTGCCTTGGCCTAAAAAATCCCTCCATCAGGGAGAATTTCAAAAGCCTTCTTGCAGACAGGCTTGATCAGTTTCTTGAGGAATCAACCGGCTGGTCAAACCTGAGCACAATTATCCTTAGTGCAGCCTCTGAAGTCCTTGGTTTCTCAAAGAAACATAATCAGGACTAGTTTGACAATAACTGCCCCATCATCTACACACTTCTATATAAAAAACACCAAGCTTATAAAGCCCTTTTATCCAATCAAGACTCACCCACCCTGAAAGCTGCGTTTCCTGAAGCAAGAGCTTTTACTCAGAGGGCTCGCCGGGAAATGGAGGACAACTGGTGGATGAACAAAGCAAGGGAAATACAAGGCCTAGCGGACTGCAACAATGTGCAGGGCTTTTATGACACAATCAAAACTCTGTATGGTTCCAAAAAGCATGCAATTATACCAGTTCGCTCTGCTGATGGGAACTCCCTCTTTAAAGATCGTCATCAGATCCTAGATTGATGGGAAGAGCATTTTAAGTACCTTCTGAACCACTCCAACCTGGTTGACTTTCAGTCTATCATCAAACTCCCAGATCTTCCACAAATCCACCATCTTAATGGCCCACCACAGTTCTCTGAAGTCCTTCAAGCCATCAAAACCCTGAAGAACAATAAAAGTTCTGGAGTTGATGGGATTCCTGCAGAGATTCTAAAGAATGGGTGCTACCTGCTCACTCGCCATTTACACCTTCCGATCAAAAATATCTGGCAGTCAGAGATCCTCTCTCAAGAGAGGTAGGACTCCAATATTTTAATCATATACACTGATCAGCCACAACATTAAAACCACTGACAGGTGAAGTGAATAACATTGATTTTATCATTAAAATGGCACCTGTCAAGGGGTGATATTAGGTATATTAGGCAGCAAGTGAACAGTCAGTTCTTGAATTTCATGTGTTGGAAGCAGGACAAATGGGCAAATATAAGGATCTGAGCGACTTTGACAAGGGCAAAATTGTGATAGTTAGATGACTGGGTCAGAGCATCTCCAAAACAGCAGGTCTTGTAGGGTGTTAAGGCGTATGTAGTGGTTAGTACCTACCAAAAGTGCTCAAGGAAGGACAACCGGTGAACCGGCAACAAGGTCAAAGGCGCGTGGGGAGCGAAGGCTAGCCTGTCTGATCCGATCCCACAGAAGAGCTACTGTAGCACATATTGCTGAAAAACTTAACGCTGGCCATGATAGAAAGGTCTCAGAACACACAGTGCATCACAGCTTGCTGTGAATGGGGCTGCGTAGCCGCAGACCGGTCAGAGTTCCCATGTTGACCCCTGTCCACCGCCGAAAGCGCCTACATGGTCACGTGAGTGTCAGAACTGGACCATGAAGCAATGGAAGAAGGTGGCCTGGTCTGATGAATCACGTTTTCTTTTAGATCATGTGGACGGCCGGGTGCGTGTGCATCGTTTACCTGGGGAAGAGACGGCAGCAGGATGCACTATGGGAAGAAGGCAGGCCGGCGGAGGCAGTGTGATGCTCTGGGCAATGTTCTGCTTTAAAACCTTGGGTCCTGGCATTCATGTGGATGTTACTTTGACACATGCCACCTACCTAAAGATTGTTGCAGACCACATACACCCTTTCATGGCAACGGTATTCCCTGATGGCAGTGGCCTCTTTCAGCAGGATAATGCGCCCTGCCACACTGCAAAAATTGTTCAGGAATGGTTTGAGAAACATGACAAAGAGTTCAAGGTGTTTACTTGGCCTCCAAATTCCCCAGATCTCAATCCGACTGAGCATCTATGGGATGTGCTGGACCAACAAGTCCGATCCATGGAGGCCCCACCTCACAACTTACAGCACTTAAAGGATCTGCTGCTAATGTCTTGATGCCAGATACTACAGGATACCTTCAGAGGTCTTGTGGAGTCCATGCCTCGACGGGTCAGAGCTTTTTTGGCGGCACAAGGGGTTTTAATGTTGTGGCCGATCGGTGTACAAACAGAAGGGGGACAGAGCAGTTTGTGGAAACAATTGGGGAAACTCCCTACTCTGTACTGCAGGAAAAGTGCTGGCAAATTTCATGCTCAACAGACTGGTGACCCACATTTCTGAACACAGACTCCCAGAATCACAGTGTGGTTTTAGAAAAGGCAGGTGCCCCACTAACATGATCTTTGTCATAAGGCAGCTACAGGAGAAGAGCAGAGAACATCGTCGAGATCTTTACATAACCATTACTAACCTCACGAAAGCATTTGATACTGTAAACATTTGATACTGCTCTTGAAACATCTTTCAAAACTTGGAGTACCACCCAAGTTTCTTTCAATCCTCTGTCAACTACATGATGGAATGCAAGCCAGAGTTATCATTGGAGGCCTCCAATCAGAGCCATTCAGTGTTGAGGTTGGCGTCAAGCAAGGCTGTGTACTGGCTCCCATCTTGTACAACCTGCTGATCTCAGCCATCACACACCTATTCCATCTTGTCCTTGGACACACGGTGTTCATATCCAGTACTGTTTGGATGGAAACCTCTTTAATATTCAATGTTTCCAACCAAACGGTAATAAATCTCTAACAAACATGTCAGATACATGAGTTGCAATATGTATATGACTGTGCAGTCATAGCCCATACCCCTCAATCCATGCAGCATGCCCTCAATACTATCTCCAGCATCTACCAGTCCTTTGGTCTCCAAGTCAATATTAAGAAAACAGAAGTTATTGCACCATTCTCAGTACAGCCAGCCATATTTCTGAGTTTCCACATCAATTGTGTTCCACTGAAAGTGGTGGACATATTCACCTATCTTGGCTCCACACTCTCCTCAGATTGCTCCCTTTCCCATGTAATAAACTGCCACATTAACAAAGCCCCCAGAGCCTTTGGTCACCTATGTATGAGTGTCTTTGAGAACAAAAATCTGAGAATATACACCAAGGTTGCTGTTTATAACACGGTATGTGTTTCCACTCCCCTCTATTGGGCAGAGACATGGACACCATACAGATGGCATATTGTGCTCTTGGAGGCCTTCCATGTACGATGTCTTCAAAAAATCATTGGTCTGTCTTGGGAGGATTGGACACCCCATACAGAGATACTAGCCAACACTAACACCCTCTGTACGGAAGCAATGCTGGCCAGACGTCATCTTTGCTGGCTTGGGCATGTCATCCGCATGCCAGAACACCGGTTACCACAACAAGACCTGTATGGCCAAACCTCTACAGTAAAACGTGCTGTTGGTGGACAGAAGAGGCATTTTAAGAACTGCAGCAAAAACATCCTGAAATGCTGTGGTATTGATCCCACTCATGTTGAGACCCTGGCTCTCGACAGATCTGTCTGGTATGCTTCTTGTGCCAGTGGGACTGAAGAATTGCATCAAGTTGTACAACAGCGTGCTTCGGGAATGAAAGGAGTGAAAGACTTGCTCAACGCCACAGATGGGCTGCTGGCACTGCCCTAGCATCTGGCTTCTCCTGCCCCAGGAGAAAGTTTTTTGTGAGGGTTAGGTTTAGGGGTAAGGTTAGGGTTAAGGGATAGAATCTATAGTTTGTACAGTATAAAAATCATTATGTCTATGGAGAGTCCTCATAAGGATAGCCGCACCAATATGCGTGTGTGTGTGTGTGTGTGTGTGTGTGTGTGTGTTGGTGTTACATATCTACAGTACACCAGGATTAGAGTTTATTGGTTACAGACGGTGAGTCAGCATTTCGCTCTACGTCGACAGAGACTGAAATATCAGCAGAGACTTTACAGAGAGAGGATTTACAGTGTCTCACACACACACTGGAGCCAGAAGAAAACATCATTTCAATTAATGCACAATAACGATAGTTTATTTTAATTGTTTATTGCAGATAAATACACTCTTCTCAAATACTGTTATGTACACATATCTGCTGACATATGGTGACCCCAGTAAAAAATAAGCATGCAATTTATATGATCTTACAAGTGAAGTCTCAATTTTGCACTTTAGTGTTACAGTGATATATTGATTTATTGTCTTCACATTGCAGTGCATTCACACATTTGATGTGGTGAACATACTGAAATTTCAGACTTTATATGATGACCTGCATGAGAGTGTGTTGGTTCATTTCAGGTCAGTCCCATTGCAGTGCCTTAAATCCATCAAGCAACATAAAGCATGTGGCTGTGTTGTCCTGGATGGCCACTTAAATGACGGATGAGATGTTCACCAGAGTGAACAATGGGTTCAATTCCTTAGACTGACCTCTCATTATCTATTTTTCTTCAGGTAGATGTCCTCAAAGGTCTGAGAGTTCAGTGATTTTATCATTAATGCAGCTCACATTATCAGCTCACCATTACCCTCATTATGTTTTTTACGGGTGATCTGAGACCTGTATTGTGTCCTGTGAGAGCAATTCCTGAATCTATCTATCTGTTCGTCCATCCATCAATAACTTATTTAGGAAACTAGATGTATTTTTTATTTTTGTAAACAACAAACTTTTATGTCAGCTTGACAAGGCCTTGCTTGAAAGATTAAAAAAAGTTAAAAACTTTTCTAACTTAAGCTTGAGGTTTCCCAGCTAAAGATTTTTGCTTCACAGAACGTTTTGGGTGCATTAGTTTTTGGTTCCCAGAACGTTCATTCTTATGTTCTATTTTGGATAGCCCGGAAAGTGTTTTTGATTTTTTTTCCTTTTGGAAATAAAATGTTCCCTGTAGGTTAAGAGACCATTCACCTCCTAATGTTCTCCTAACGTTCTCCTAACGTTCCCCTAACGTTCTCCAAACCTCTATATTCAGGTTCCTTTCTGCAACCGTTCTGCATGTAAATATAAAAAATGAAACCTAAAAATAACCATTAGAAAATGTTCTGTTTAAGTTCTTTTTAGGTTGTCACACAAAACCTCCCTGAAATGTTTTGGGAATGTTAGTTTATGGTTATAAAAATATAACCCTAAAACTTGAGAACATTCTGTAGAAGTTCTTTTAGGCTGTGACACAGAAACAATGTTTTCCTTGCAATGTTCTGTGAGCGTTAGTTTATATTACAAAAATTTGCATTGTAATTAATTTGAATGATACAAAT
>NC_059349.1:53069939-53099939 GCF_019703515.2 Myxocyprinus asiaticus | reverse complement strand
TATTAACCTTCTGAAACTGTAAAAATCTGCTTTTCACTTTATAATGTATTGTTACTCATCGTAGTAATTACAGAAGAGCACATGATGTCATGAAGTTCATCAATAGTGGCTCTTCCTGGAGCAATGACCAATAAACATGTAGTGACAGCGCTCAGTGTCACTCACACAAACACTAAACACCATCAGGGTAACACATGTGAAATTAACATAATGCAGTAAACATGAACTAAACTACATTAAATATAACAAAGAACACCCCAATGTACATAACTGATATTAGAAATAAGAAGAAACATAACTATTCACATAAAATCTAATGAAATGTGATGGGTCACGCAGGGAATTCTGGGAACACCCAATTATTGTTTTTTACCGTAATTTTAACAATAATTTACAGTTAAAAAGTACATGTACTCTCTTGTTAAACATAATAGAAATTTTTACTTTTAATTATACGGGAAAATCAGACTTTTTACATCTAAAAAATGTAATTTTTACCAAATGTTTCCGTAAAACTACATGTATTGTCTTTTTCCCCTTTTTCACCCAATTTGGAATGCCCAATTCCCAATGCGCTTTTAAGTCCTCGTGGTGGCGTAGTGACTCGCCTCAATCCAGGTGGCGGAGGACGAATCTCAGTTGCCTCCGCGTCTGAGACCGTCAATCCACGCATCTTATCACGTGGCTTGTTGAGCGCATTGCCACGGAGACATAGCGCGTGTGGAGGCTACCACGATGAGGTTACCCCACGTGACTCTACCCTCCCTAGCAACCGGACCAATTTGGTTGCTTAGGAGACCTGGCTGGAGTCACTCAGCACGCCCTAGACATGTATTGTCTTTTTAAATATATTACAATTTTGTACCGTATATTTTAAGGTAACTACACATTTACCAATTAAGGGTTTTTTGCTGTAGCATTTTAACAGTCTTTTAACGTTAAAATTACGGACATTTTTTACAGTGTACAACCAGGCAGATGAGTGGACCTCTGCAGCCATCTACTGGTTATAGTTGTAATTTCAGGTCATTTTAATAAAAAATAAAAAAATCCAGTAAATTGCAGCAATCTGCCCCTAATGCAGTACACATTTTTCACATTTTCTCTATGAATAAAATTGAGAAATGTAGATCTTCACTGAAGTGAATGTAACATAAAACGTTCTTGTTTTTTATTCAAATGAATGGTGTAGTTTAATAATTTATAGGTAAATAAGGTAACCCCCGAAACTTCACAACTTTTGAATTTTTAAATTAGTGAAGTTAGTGTTATTACATTTGTTTAAAAAAAATTACATGATTATGCTACAAATGTACACTTATTGTCTTGGGTCAAATTTGACCCCAAACACTATGAGAATGCACTCGTAACAAACAGAGTATAAGGGTAAAACACATGAACCTCCGTTTCCCCCATACCAAACTCACATCTCACATGCCGTTTACTCTAGGCAGGACTGACAAATATTGAGTGTGGATGACTCACTCTACGACCTGTCGGTTATCCCATCAGGCCCCTGAAAGACAAATGGTGTGCAGATTATCGAGGAGTGTGTTCCTCGAGACTAACTGCTAAGCGACTGTGGGTTAACTGAGCGCACAAGGTCATTATTCTTGGCCAACGCTGGCCGACCAAACTACATCATGCTTATATGTTAAGCACTAGTCAAACACACAGAAAAGATAACATGCCTATTTTAAAAACATTACTTCATTTATTCAAATCATTTTGTTTTTGTTTCTTTAAACTTCTCAAAATGTTTTACTTTTGAGGAAGAAATATCTGGAAATAAGAAATGCCATACTGTACTTATCAGATTTACTGCCCTCTGAGCATTCTGTTACCAAACGATCATTTTGGATTTTAAAAGAACAAATTTCCACATAAGGTGTGTTTACAAAGACTCCTTAATTAATTCATTAATTTAAACAGATTGTCAAATCAACAAACCTCCAGCAATTACTCAGATTTATGCCACACAAGCCTAAACATAGTAACAGATCTTGGTTTATTTCGAGACTGACATCATTTTTGATTCACTAAGAAGAAACGTTAGATAAGAGTCATTTATTCGTGAGGAAGCGCTATATGCTTTGTGGTGTAGATTCAAAAGAACCGACTCATAAGAGTCATTTGTTCTGGAATCGGACTACACCGATTGCACTGTACGTTTCGCACTGTTGATTCAAAAGAACCGACTCATAAGAGTCATTTGTTCTGGAATCGGACTACACCGATTGCACTGTACGTTTCACGCTGTTGATTCAAAAGAACCGACTCATAAGAGTCATTTGTTCTGGAATCGGACTACACCGATTGCACTGTACGTTTCGCACTGCTGATTCAAAAGAACCGACTCATAAGAGTCATTTGTTCTGGAATCGGACTACACCGATTGCACTGTACGTTTCACGCTGTTGATTCAAAAGAACCGACTCATAAGCGTCATTTGTTCTGGAATCGGACTACACCGGTTACACTGTACGTTTCGCGCTGTTGATTCAAAAGAACCGACTCATACAAGTCATTTGTTCTGGAATCGGACCACACCGATTGCACTGTACGTTTCGCGCTGTTGATTCAAAAGAACCGACTCGTTTAAAGTAATTTGCTCTGGAATCGGACTACACCGATTGCACTGTACATTTCACGCTGTTGATTCAAAAGAACCGACTCATAAGCGTCATTTGTTCTGGAATCGGACCACACCGATTGCACTGTACGTTTCGCGCTGTTGATTCAAAAGAACCGACTCATAAGAGTCATTTGTTCTGGAATCGGACCACACCGGTTACACTGTACGTTTCGCGCTGTTGATTCAAAAGAACCGACTCATAAGAGTCATTTGTTCTGGAATCGGACCACACCGATTGCACTGTACGTTTCGCGCTGTTGATTCAAAAGAACCGACTCGTTTAAAGTAATTTGCTCTGGAATCGGACTACACCAATTGCACTGTACGTTTCACGCTGTTGATTCAAAAGAACCGACTCATAAGCGTCATTTGTTCTGGAATCGGACTACACCGGTTACACTGTACGTTTCGCGCTGTTGATTCAAAAGAACCGACTCATACAAGTCATTTGTTCTGGAATCGGACCACACCGATTGCACTGTACGTTTCGCGCTGTTGATTCAAAAGAACCGACTCGTTTAAAGTAATTTGCTCTGGAATCGGACTACACCGATTGCACTGTACATTTCACGCTGTTGATTCAAAAGAACCGACTCATAAGCGTCATTTGTTCTGGAATCGGACCACACCGATTGCACTGTACGTTTCGCGCTGTTGATTCAAAAGAACCGACTCATAAGAGTCATTTGTTCTGGAATCGGACCACACCGGTTACACTGTACGTTTCGCGCTGTTGATTCAAAAGAACCGACTCATAAGAGTAATTTGTTCTGGAATCGGACCACACCGGTTACACTGTACGTTTCGCGCTGTTGATTCAAAAGAACCGACTCATAAGAGTCATTTGTTCTGGAATCGGACTACACCGGTTACACTGTACGTTTCGCGCTGTTGATTCAAAAGAACCGACTCATAAGAGTCATTTGTTCTGGAATCGGACCACACCGGTTACACTGTACGTTTCGCGCTGTTGATTCAAAAGAACCGACTCGTTTAAAGTAATTTGCTCTGGAATCGGACCACACGGATTGCACTGTACGTTTCGCGCTGTTGATTCAAAAGAACCGACTCGTTTAAAGTAATTTGCTCTGGAATCGGACTACACCGATTGCACTGTACGTTTCGCACAGTTGATTCAAAAGAACCGACTCATAAGAGTCATTTGTTCTGGAATCGGACTACACTGATTGCACTGTACGTTTCGCACTGTTGATTCAAAAGAACCGACTCATAAGAGTCATTTGTTCTGGAATCGGACTACACCGATTGCACTGTACGTTTCGCACTGTTGATTCAAAAGAACCGACTCATAAGAGTCATTTGTTCTGGAATCGGACTACACCGATTGCACTGTACGTTTCACGCTGTTGATTCAAAAGAACCGACTCATAAGAGTCATTTGTTCTGGAATCGGACTACACCGATTGCACTGTACGTTTCGCACTGTTGATTCAAAAGAACCGACTCATAAGAGTCATTTGTTCTGGAATCGGACTACACCGATTGCACTGTACGTTTCACGCTGTTGATTCAAAAGAACCGACTCATAAGCGTCATTTGTTCTGGAATCGGACTACACCGGTTACACTGTACGTTTCGCGCTGTTGATTCAAAAGAACCGACTCATAAAAGTCATTTGTTCTGGAATCGGACCACACCGATTGCACTGTACGTTTCGCGCTGTTGATTCAAAAGAACCGACTCGTTTAAAGTAATTTGCTCTGGAATCGGACTACACCGATTGCACTGTACGTTTCGCACAGTTGATTCAAAAGAACCGACTCATAAGAGTCATTTGTTCTGGAATCGGACTACACCGATTGCACTGTACGTTTCGCACTGTTGATTCAAAAGAACCGACTCATAAGAGTCATTTGTTCTGGAATCGGACTACACCGATTGCACTGTACGTTTCACGCTGTTGATTCAAAAGAACCGACTCATAAGCGTCATTTGTTCTGGAATCGGACTACACCGGTTACACTGCACGTTTCACGCTGTTGATTCAAAAGAACCGACTCATAAGAGTCATTTGTTCTGGAATCGGACCACACCGATTGCACTGTACGTTTCGCGCTGTTGATTCAAAAGAACCGACTCGTTTAAAGTAATTTGCTCTGGAATCGGACTACACCGATTGCACTGTACGTTTCACGCTGTTGATTCAAAAGAACCGACTCATAAGAGTCATTTGTGCTGGAATCGGACTACACCGATTGCACTGTACGTTTCGCACTGTTGATTCAAAAGAACCGACTCATAAGAGTCATTTGTTCTGGAATCGGACTACACCGGTTACACTGTACGTTTCACGCTGTTGATTCAAAAGAACCGACTCATAAGAGTCATTTGTTCTGGAATCGGACCACACCGATTGCACTGTACGTTTCGCGCTGTTGATTCAAAAGAACCGACTCGTTTAAAGTAATTTGCTCTGGAATCGGACTACACCAATTGCACTGTACGTTTCACGCTGTTGATTCAAAAGAACCGACTCATAAGCGTCATTTGTGCTGGAATCGGACTACACTGGTTACACTGTACGTTTCGCGCTGTTGATTCAAAAGAACCGACTCATAAGAGTCATTTGTTCTGGAATCGGACCACACCGATTGCACTGTACGTTTCGCGCTGTTGATTCAAAAGAACCGACTCATAAGAGTCATTTGTTCTGGAATCGGACCACACCGGTTACACTGTATGTTTCGCGCTGTTGATTCAAAAGAACCGACTCATAAGAGTCATTTGTTGTGGAATCGGACCACACCGGTTACACTGTACGTTTCGCGCTGTTGATTCAAAAGAACCGACTCATAAGAGTCATTTGTTCTGGAATCGGACTACACCGGTTACACTGTACGTTTCGCGCTGTTGATTCAAAAGAACCGACTCATAAGAGTCATTTGTTCTGGAATCGGACCACACCGGTTACACTGTACGTTTCGCGCTGTTGATTCAAAAGAACCGACTCGTTTAAAGTAATTTGCTCTGGAATCGGACCACACCGATTGCACTGTACGTTTCGTGCTGTTGATTCAAAAGAACCGACTCGTTTAAAGTAATTTGCTCTGGAATCGGACTACACCGATTGCACTGTACGTTTCGCACAGTTGATTCAAAAGAACCGACTCATAAGAGTCATTTGTTCTGGAATCGGACTACACCGATTGCACTGTACGTTTTGCACTGTTGATTCAAAAGAACCGACTCATAAGAGTCATTTGTTCTGGAATCGGACTACACCGATTGCACTGTACGTTTCACGCTGTTGATTCAAAAGAACCGACTCATAAGAGTCATTTGTTCTGGAATCGGACTACACCGGTTACACTGTACGTTTCGCGCTGTTGATTCAAAAGAACCGACTCATAAGAGTCATTTGTTCTGGAATCGGACTACACCGATTGCACTGTACGTTTCACGCTGTTGATTCAAAAGAACCGACTCATAAGAGTCATTTGTTCTGGAATCGGACCACACCGGTTACACTGTACGTTTCGCGCTGTTGATTCAAAAGAACCGACTCATAAGAGTCATTTGTTCTGGAATCGGACTACACCGGTTACACTGTACGTTTCGCGCTGTTGATTCAAAAGAACCGACTCATAAGAGTCATTTGTTCTGGAATCGGACTACACCGATTGCACTGTACGTTTCACGCTGTTGATTCAAAAGAACCGACTCATAAGCGTCATTTGTTCTGGAATCGGACTACACCGGTTACACTGTACGTTTCGCGCTGTTGATTCAAAAGAACCGACTCATAAAAGTCATTTGTTCTGGAATCGGACCACACCGATTGCACTGTACGTTTCGCGCTGTTGATTCAAAAGAACCGACTCGTTTAAAGTAATTTGCTCTGGAATCGGACTACACCGATTGCACCGTACGTTTCGCACTGTTGATTCAAAAGAACCGGCTCATGAGAATAATTTGTTCAGAAATCTGTCTACATTGGTCACGCTGTAAATCTAGCATTGTAGATTCAAAATAAACGGTTGGTACCGCGTTCTGGTGAGATCCAGCCCACTTTGAGAACTGATAACCCATAACTATTGTGTAGTTTGAAAAGCCTTTTATGTTGATGCACAGTACAGGGTCTTCTCTTTTCAGCGTCAGTGCTGTTTATAATGTCGAGGTTGTCTAGCTGTTTCACTTCCTCCAAAGTGTTTTAGAGCACAACATTATGTGTAGAATTTAATGGATTGCATAAACAAGCCTTAAAGAAATAGTTCACCCAAAAATGAAAATTCTCTCATTTATTCACCCTCATGCCATCCCAGATGTATATGACTATCTTTCTTTTGCTGAACTCAAACGAAGATTTTTAGAAGAATATCTCAGCTCTGTACAACACAAGTGAATGGTGACCAAAACTTTGAAGCTCCAAAAAGCGCATAAATGCAGCATAAAAGTAATCCATACGACTCCAGTGGTTAAATCCATGTCGTCAGAAGTGATATGATAGGTGAGAAAAAGATCAATATTTAAGTCCTTTTTTACTATCAATCTTCACTTTCACATTCTTTCATATTTTGAACGTGACAGTGAAAGTGGAGATTTATGGCAAAAGCGTGTTTAGCGCTTATAACTTGCCGAACATTCAGGGATATTATGTTTGTTTTTTTGTTTTTTTTGTTTTTTTGGTACTTTGTAATTGTGGTGTAAAATAAATGTAGCAAATTTGTAACGAAATTAAGTAAAAGTACTATACTCATAAAGTAGAAAAATGTGAAAAATGTACTCAAGTACTGTAACAAGAGTAGTTGTAATTTGTTATATTCCAACTCTGCCAGTGATTAGTAGTGCAGGAAACACTGAGTATTTTAGCACATCGGTGGAAAAAGTCAAGTTCGAGAACTGTCAGCGGAACCGAAAACCACAAAAATTATTTGGTTCAGGTATTTTTTTTAAATGGAATTGGTTCAAATTAGAACTGGTTCTCATTCCCAAACATAACCATGAATAAGCAAATATCCCCCCGAGAACAATTAAACTAACCTTTCTCCATTGGTTACTGTTGTTTGCTCAGACTCAAACTTGGGTTAAAGCAACACGACTGTCCAGACAGTAGATCTGACCAAAAACAACGTGCCATAAAAATTTAAGTACATTCACCATCCAACAAAACATAGTAACACAAATACTTAAGTTATAAGTATTCCTAGAAGAAAACATTCAAAGTGGCATCTAGCCATGATAGTCTCCCACAGGAAAGAAAAATCACAAATTATCTAAGCTGTTCTTTCCATTTTAATTATATAACTTTGCAATTTTGTCTTACCTGTATGCTTTTTCCCAAAACCTAGTGAGCTCCCTACGTAGGCAGCATTTTAACATTTTAGCATTTTGGAGTGTTCCAGAACAGTCCCTTATGCCTAAGTGGAGGCAGCTCACTGTAGGTCAACAATAGTCTAATTTGTTGATTTTTTAAGGCATTTCAGGAGAAACATCCGAAACTTGATACTTAAATGAGAGATCAGAGACTCTGTGAGCAGAGGAGTGATTGTTAAAGACACTGATGTACAGTAGAAAGAATGAGAGGGAAGAGAGAAGAGAAGAAAAGCCAGATGAGACAGAGGTGCTGCAGGAACTGTTTTTTTTTTTTTTTTTTATTATCCCCTTTTCTCCCCAATTTGGAATGCCCAATTCCCACTACTTAGTAGGTCCTCATGGTGGCGCGGTTACTCAATCCGGGTGCCTCCGCTTCTGAGACCGTCAATCCGCGCATCTTATCACGTGACCCGTTGTGCATGACACCGCGGAGACTTGCAGCATATGGAGGCTCATGCTACTCTCTGCGATCCATGCACAACTTACCACGCGCCCCATTGAGAGCGAGAACCAATAATCGTGACCACGAGGAGGTTACCCCATGTGACTCTACCCTCCCTAGCAACCGGGCCAATTTGGTTCCTTAGGAGACCTGGCTGGAGTCACTCAGCACGCCCTGGATTCAAACTCGCTACTCCAGGGGTGGTGCGGACACTGTTTGTTAAATGACAGAGACATGCTAACTGTCACACGCGGTGGTTACACAAAGACTGAACAAACACTGAAGATCTTACAGCCTCAAGACAAGAGACATTAAAGAAAGATGTACAATAATGTCTATCTTTAGTTTGGTATCAAACAAACAACTTGCTATATGTCCAAAACTATGCTAATTATATAAAATACAAGCTTGTTCGTGTATTTACATGGTAATCCAAGGTACTTCAGAAAAATATAGTGGAGTTACCATTGTACATGTACAAAAAAACATGGTAATACCATGATTACAAACCTTAAATGAGAGCCTGATGTGTTTACAACATTACAACAGAATGTAATGTCCACAAAATTGAAGCAGACCTACTATGATTAGAAATCATAAAACATATTGTACATGAGGTACTTCAAAGAATACAATGGTATTAGCAGGCGTACGCAGTTTGCCGCACTTTTTCTAAACCGTTGGTCCGAATCATTTTAGTGAATCGATTCGTTCGGATGCTCGATCATGTAAATAAACAATTCACCGATTCATGTCCATCCGTCTTCTTTTTTTATATGGCGAATTTTTGTTAAATGATGCTGTTTATCGCTATTTTTTTTATTTATTTTTTGTGCTTCTTTATTTGTATATATATATATATATATATATATATATATATATATATATATATATATATATATATATATATATAAAATAAAAATAAATAAAAAGAGAGACAAGAATCAACATAAATGCAATGCAGTTTGATAACTGTTGCAAGTTCAAATTTCATGTTCTTTCACGTTTAGGTAAATGGACTCTATTGGAACAAATAATTTTTTCCATCCTTTTTTAAAATGTAGATCGTTTATATTTTAATTTATGTATAGTCACATTTCAAAACATATTAATTCATCAATATATTTTTATAATTATTATGTAAGCCTATCGTTTAAAATACTTGATGAGAAAATAGCGATAAACAGCAGAATTTAACAAAAATTCGCCATATAAAAGAAGACGGAGGTACGTGAATCTGTGAATCGTTTGTTCACATGAATCATCCGAGCGAATCGATTCACTAAAACGATTCGGTGCAACAGTTTAGCACTGCGCGGTAAACTGCGTTTAACTGCGTATAAATCCGTGTTTTCTACTTGTATTATTAGTATTTTGTGTAAAAGTAGCCTATATATGTTAAATTTAACGCTGTCACGATGTTTTATGCTCGACAAATACACCCAAACACATCAACAAGAAGCACTTTTTTCCACATTACGTTTTGTTTCCTTTGTTTTTTATCTTATAAGGATAGACGTAATCATAATAAAAAAATACTTTATGAATTAAGTAATAGGTTTTAAAATGTCACTATACATAAATTAAAATAAAAAAATGAATGATCTACATTTTAAAAAAGGATGGAAAAATAAAAGATTCGGTCCAATAGAAGCCATTTACCTATCTTCCTTTTTCCTGGGGGTCTTACTGGGGAAACGAATGTGGGTGGGACTTCCGCCGGAAGTCGTTCTATAGCGTTCCCTAGCTCTGGCTGCAGTGATTTTATGACCCTGTTTACAGCTGGTAATAAGACAGGTTTCGGATGATTCGATCGCATAGATCAGCGCTAAATATAGTTGTAAGCGAGGTGCAAAATGTTTTGTGATTGGATCACAAAAAACACATACAGAGTCAAAAATCACATCGCATTTGAAGTTTAAAACGGCGTCTTGATACATCCTGGAGAGCAGTAAAGCACCACCTCTCACCTGTCAATCACCCTTCGAACAAAAGTTTAAATTTATGTGCGGATTTAAAAGGAAATAACCGTCTGATCGGAAAACTTGAAAAAGCGATTACATACCCAAGTATGAGAACTTCACAGCTCTTCCTCAGTGTGTCTGTCTGATTTGAACATGCAGGGTGACAAGATGACGAGCACACACATCTGAAGTTGAACTAACACTAAAACAACCAATAATTTAGCTCGAAATGTTGCGTTCGTACTTAGACTAAATCTCAGCTGCATATGGGAGAAACAGCATGCGGGTTTTGTTCGCAGTCCCCAATTTGGATTGCCCAATACCCAATGCGCTCTAAGTCCTCGTGATGGCGTAGTGACTCGCCTAAATCTGGGTGGCGGAGGACGAATCTCAGTTGCCTCCGCGTCTGAGACCGTCAATCCGTGCGTCTTATCACGTGGCTTGTTGAGCGCATTACCGCGGAGACGTAGCGCGTGTGGAGGCTTCACGCTATTCTCCGCGGCATCCACGCACAACTCACCACACGCCCCACTGAGAGCGAGAACCACATTATAGTGACCACGAGGAGGTTACCCCATGTGACTCTACCCTCCCTAGCAACCGGGCCAATTTGGTTGCTTAGGAGACCTGGCTGGAGTCACTCAGCACACCCTGGATTCGAGCTCGCGACTCCAGGGGTGGTAGTCGGCGTCAATACTCGCTAAGCTACCCAGGCCCCCAGCGTTTGACGTTTGCAGTTTCTTTGTCTTTATGACTTTTTTGCAGTTTACTAACGTTCAGTAAGACACTGATTAACTTGATAATGAAGTAACGCCCATATTTCTCGCTAAGCATCATGGGATGTAGGAAAAAGGTGGATAGGCTACGTGAAAGAACATGAAATTTGAACTATAGCCTACATGTTCAAAGGTAAGCATCAAACTGCACTGCATTTTTGTCTATTCTTTTCGATTCTTTTTTAACAAGAAGCACATTCTCTCCTACGTGTAGACCATCCGTGATGTCTAAACGTGTCTGTCAAAACATCCACGGACCATGCCAAATATTTGCTCAGGATGTACACTTGATGTCATTCTCACTAACCCTTAATATTTTTGACAGTACTTGAGTAAAGAACATCCAGATAAAGCAAGAGTTTCACACAGCACAACTACTTCCTGTGTAAACCACAACTCAACCAAAGCATTTGTGGGCCTGTACCATAATACTATTAAGACATCTGTCACATGGTTTACTTGTTAACTTTACAGTTTTTAAGTACATTATATATATTAATACAAAAATGGCCAAAAATATCCCTTATATAAGATATGATAGTCTATATGTAGGCTTATTAAGTGAATATATTTTAGTTATTTTTTTGTATATTTTGAAATAGGATACAACGGGGCTAAAGGAACCCCTGGAGTAAAAGGCACATTTAAAACACTAAACAGCAACAAAACCGTCCACAGTACTTTCCTTAAAGGAATATTCCAGGTTCAAAACAAGCTAAACTAAATTGACAGCATTTGCTGCATAATGTTTATTACCACAAAATCAGTTTCGACTCGTCCCTCCTTTTCTTTAAAAAAAAAAAAAAAAAAAAAAAGAAGCAAAAATTGAAGTTACAGTGAGGCATTTACAATGGAAGTGAACGGGACCCATTTTTGGAGGGTTTAAAAGCAGAAATGTGAAGCTTATCATTTTATAAAAGTACCTTATTTACCTCTAAATTATTAAACTACACCATTAATTTTCATAAAAAACAAGAACATTTAATGTTACATTCACTTCAGTGAAGATCTACATTTCTCAGTTTCATTCATAGAGAAAACTTGTGTATTTTTTTTAGCTGTTATGTTTAAATCGTCATTTAAATCGTTTTAGAGTTTGCAGCATTTCGTCATCATGGCAACGAAGTTGTAAAAAAAGGTTATAACTTTACACAGAAAATTTGTAAGCGATTTTATCACACTAAAGTCATGTTAATTGTTTACGTCTTGTGGATATGCTTTTGAAATGTTTACAGATTGGCCCCATTCATTTCCATTGTAAGTGTCTCACTGGAACCTCGATTTGTGCTTTTTTTAAAGAAAAGGAGGGACGAGTTGAAATAATTTTTTGTGGTAATCAATATTATGCCATAAATGCTGGGGGCCTGGGTAGCTCAGTGAGTATTGACGCTGACTACCACCCCTGGAGTCGCGAGTTTGAATCCAGGGTGTGCTGAGTGACTCCAGCCAGGTCTCTTAAGCAACCAAATTGGCCCAGTTGCTAGGGAGGGTAGAGTCACATGGGGTAATCTCCTCGTGGTCACAATTAGTGGTTCTCGCTCTCAATGGGGCGTGTGGTAAGTTGTGTGTGGATCGTGGAGAGTAGCATGAGCCTCCACACGCTGTGAGTCTCCGCGGTGTCATGCACAACGAGTCACACGATAAGATGCGTGGATTGACAGTCTCAGAAGCGGAGGCAACTGAGACTTGTCCTCCACCACCCGGATTGAGGTGAGTAACCGCGCCACCACGAGGACCTACTAAGTAGTGGGAATTGGGCATTCCAAAATTGGGAGAAAAAGGGGATATATATATAATGCCACAAATGCTGCTGATTTAGCTTAACTTGTATTGAACACGGAATATTCTTTTAACACTTGTTAGTCATTATACACTGCAAAATATTTCTGATCCATGACATCATTGCGTGCAATGTTTAAAGTTTGATTTTGAGTTAATTTGATCCAATGCTTAATCATATTTAAAATGTTGCAAATTTATGTAGCTAATGAGAATCCCTGAAATTATCACATTTATTGTAAGACAAAATACTCATTTTTCATTCTCAGTTTTATGCAAGGTGATTTAATTATTATTATTATTATTTTTAACTGTCCAATAAGTGAAAGGATAGTATTTGAGGTAAAAAAAAAAAGCCCCTCTGTTTCAGGGGCTAAAGGCCCCACATAAAACACTGTTTTTCTTAAGGGGCGAATACGTTTATTATGAAAGATGCTCAAAGTGGACTCACATTGACTGATCCAATTACAATGTAGATTCATTTTCATCAGTTGCTTTTTCCCCACAGTTTTTGATACTTTTAGTCATAGACATAAGCCCCATAATTCGGTCTATTCTGTATATTTTCTTAATAAGGTCAACCATATCATACTGCACATATATACAGTAAATGAACTGTTGATTGGAGTGGGCAAAGGAAAATCTCTCTCCAGAAACTCCAGCGCATGTAACAGTCAGACAGCTTGTTTTCAGAGTCTTGCAATGTCAGCATGTTCCACAGTTGAGCATGTTTACGTTCTGTATGTTAGTGGAGGTGTCTGCCAGTTGTATAAGTAACCCACACTAAATATCTTCTTGTCTCTAATGTGTGTTATTGCGGCTCTGCGGCAATAGGTCTACGGCTTTCCCCCCAGTTTTTCAGGCTGACCTATTAGCTTAGGAATTTCTCCACTCTATGTGGAACACTCTGTGCCAATGCAGGTATGCCAAAGAGACTGGCACTCACTCACACACACACACACACACACACACACACACACACACACAGGATGCTATGTTGAATTGGCCAGCAGTTTAAAATCCTTCATTGGATTGTTTCTTACCGTATGCCTTCTCAAGTTTAAAGGCACATTCAATGACAAACAATGACAAAAATGAATGAATGGTACTTTTACATCCATAACCAGCCTGTTGCACTCTATTAAAAGACTTAACCAGAGTATGGACCTCAATCGGATAATGATGTCCATTTATATGTGCTCATGAGTCATGACCCTTAAACTCCATGACTTTCATTAGCGCTTTGACATGAAATTACTTGGAGAATGTATTAATTAGGGTCTCCGTGTGAGTCCATGCGCTCAGGAGACAACGGCAGACCCTCACCATATGCCTTCAGTTGCAGCTGTACAAACAGTCACCTCTTCACTAACATGATATGTTTGAGAGCTTTTCCTCCATCGAGTGAATGTGAGGAGACTTTATCAGTGTAAAAAAAGAAGAAGTTCCAATTAGAACCAGAAAGCAGTTTTACAGTCTGATGTCATAGTAGAACCTTTTGAAGATCCACAGAGAACGTTTCATTATATAGTTCTTTAAATACCCATCTATGTACTGGTGCTTTAAAGAACCCAGAAACCAAAACACTAATCTGAAGAACCCATAATGAACATGAAGAACTTTTTTAATCTACAAAGAGCCATACTGCCAGCTCAAGAACCCTATATGGGTGAATCAAATGAAAGCATACATTTTTGCTTATAGTAAATATTGTAACGTGACATTATTTTATGACAATTAAGCAAATTTTTTTTGTTTAAATGGTATATTATTATTATTATTATTAGGGATGAACCGATGTATCGGCTACCGATATTTAACGGCCAGTATTAAACCAAATTAAAACAATCGGCATATCAGTAATATGTATGAAAACGCCAACATGAAAAACCTATGGTTTATTTATAATTAATTAGTTAGACATGTTGTAAAACTCTGTGAATTCAAATGCACAATCCAGAAATAATAGTAATCACAATATGTAGAAGACTTTGTATTCTGAGATATCGGTATTAGACCCATTAATGCTGCATGAATGATTGAACTAAGAATGAAATCGCAAATATGACCTTGCGCAGTTATTAAACCTTTAAAAAGGCTGTTTTTCTGCAATTAGCACTTCAGTCAGCACTGTGTGAGCAAGCGGCGCCCTCTAGCGGTCTGGACGGCATTATCCATTGTCCATTATACCACTATAATACAGAATTTAAATGGGGGAGTTCGTTTCTTTAGTTAAAACTTTTTATACGTATTTCCATGATGTGGATGAGATTTTCTGTGTTTTGCCCAACATATGCATAGTATGAATTTGTAATGTTATGTTGTATTAAATTACAAAAACAGAAGTGTTTTAGAAATACAAAATAACTTTTATTTTTTTCATATCAATCATCATGTAATCATATTTTATTATTTTTTGGTATCTTTTTATCTTCTATTTATCTTTCATTGTGGCTCTCTTTAAAATTGTGGACTGTCATTTGTTCAACAGATCCAATACATTTTCAATGGAAATTATTTATTGTTAGAACAGTAAAAAAGCTTTTGCACCTCATTGTACATTTTAAAGCATAATTCCAAAGTAAATTCTAATGACAAAGTAAGGTAAGTGGCAAAAAAATTGGTATTGGCCTATAGTTTTTGTTGTTGTTGTTGTTAAAATCAGTATCGGTCTATAGTTTTTTTTTGTTTTTTTTTATTGGTACAGGTATCAGCCTATAGTTTTTGTTAAAATCAGTATCAGTATCGGCCTAAAGTAAATTTTTTTGTTAAAATTGGTACAGTTATCAGTCTATATTTTATTTTTGTTAAAATCAGTATCGGTATCGACCTATAGTTTTTTTTTTTTTTTTTTAAATCAGTGTTGGTATCAGCCTATTGTTTTTTTTTTTTTTTAATCGGTACAGGTATCAGCCTATAGTTTGTTTGTTTTTTGTGTTAAAATCAGTATTGGTATCGGCCTATATTTTTTTTTTTTTTTTTTTTTAATCGGTACAAGTATCAGCCTATAGTTTTTTTTTTTTTTGTGTTAAAATCAGTATTGGTATCAGCCTATATTTTTTTAAAAATTTTTTTTAATCAGTATTGGTATCAGCCTATATTTTTTTTTTTTTTTTTTTAATCGGTACAGGTATAAGCCTATAGTTTTTTTTTTGTGTGTTAAAATCAGTATCGGTATCAGCCTATAGTTTTTTTTTTTTTTTTTTTTAATCAGTATTGGTATCAGCCTATAGTTTTTTTGTCAAAATTGGTAGAGGTATCAGTCTATAGTTTTTTTTTATTAAAATCAGTATCAGTATCGGCCTATAATTATTTATTTTTTTAACTGGTACAGGTATCAGCCTATTGTTATTTGTTACAATCAGTATCGGTATCGGGCTATAGTGTTTTTTTGTTAAAATTGGTACAGGAATCAGCCTGTAGTTTTTGTTCAAATCAGTATCGGTATCGGCCTATATTTTATTTTTGTTAAAATCAGTATCGGTATCGGCCTATAGGTTTTTTTTTTAAATCAGTATCGGTATCAGCCTATAGTTTTTTTTTTTTAAATCAGTATCAGTATCGGCCTATAGTTTTTTTTTGTTGAAATCAGTTTGTTGAAATCAGCCTATTGTTTTTTTTTTTTTTTTTTTTTTTAATCAGTACAGGTATCGGCCTATAGTTTTTTTTGTAAGAATTGGTACAGGTATCGGCCTATAGTTTTTTTTTTTTTTTTTTAATTGGTACAGGTATCAGTCTGTAGTTCCCCTTCTGTCACTCACTCACTCCCGATAGAGCCTGTCCCTCCATCCGAGATGAAGAAAGGGTTTTACAGCCTTTACTTCATCGTACCAAAGAAAGGCGTTGGGTTGTGGCCAATCTTGGACTTGCGAGTTCTGAAGCGGGCCTTGCACAGTCTCCTGTTCAAGATGCTGACGCCAAAGCACATTTTGGCGTGTGTCTGGCATCAAGATTGGTTTGCGGCGGTAGACCTGAAGGACGCGTACTTTCACGTCTCGGTTCTACCTCGACACAGACCCTTCCTACGGTTTGCTTCCGATAGCCGGGCGTATCAGTACAAGGTCCTCCCCTTCAGCCTGTCCCCGCAGCACACATCGCGTGGCCATCACGCTGATCTGCCGCCACTTGTTCAGCCCTTGGACAGACCTTGCATTTCTACGGGCAGGAGTTCCCCTACAGCAAGTGTCCAGGCACATCATCATTATGACAGACACCTCCAAGTGAGGCTGGGGCGCCGTGTGCAACGGGCATGCAGTCGCTGGCTCCTGGACAGGACGCGACTGTGTTGGCACATCAACTGCCTCGAGTTGCTGGCAGTATTACTCGCCCTGCGGAGGCTTTTGCCATTGATCCGGGGCAAGCATGTGTTGGTCCAGATGGACAACACAGCGACAGTAGCGTATATAAATTGCCAAGGCGGCTTATGGTCACGTCGCATGTCACAGACCCTGTGCAAGGTCAGGGAGGATGAGGAGCAGGTCACCCTCGTGGCCCCATATTGGCCCACCCAGACTTGGTTCTCAGACCTCACGCTCCTCGCGACAGCCCCTCCCTGGCGAATTACCCTGAGGAAGGACCTTCTTTCTCAGGGACGGGGCACCATCTGGCACCCACGCCCAGACCTCTGGAACCTCCACGTCTGGCCCTAGGATGGGACACGGAAGACCTAAGTGGCCTACCACCAGCAGTGGTAGACACAATCACTCAGGCCAGAGCTCCCTCCACGAGGCAGCTTTATACCCTGAAGTGGCATCAGTTCGCAAATTGGTGTTCTTCCCGAGCTGAAGACCCTCAGAGATGTGCAGTCAGGTCAGTGCTTTCCTTCCTGCAGGAGAGGCTGGAGGAATGGCTGTCCCCCTCCACCTTGAAGGTGTATGTGGCTGCCATAGCGGTACACCACAATACAGTGGACGGTAAGTCCTTAGGGATGCACAACCTGATCATCATGTTCCTGAGAGGCACCCGGAGGCTGAATCCTCCTAGGCCACGCCTGTTCCCCTCATGGGATCTCTCCGTGGTCCTCCTGGGCCTTCACGAAGCCCCCTTTGAGCTGCTAGAGTCAGTTGAGTTGAAAGCCCTCTCCTTGAAGACGGCCCTCCTGATTGCGCTCACCTCCATCAAGAGGGTCAGGGACCTGCAAGCTTTCTCTGTCAGCGATACCTGCCTGGAGTTCGGTCCGGGTGACTCTCACGTAATCCTGAGACCCCGGCCGGGCTATATGCCCAAGGTTCCCACAACCCCCTTCAGGGTTCAGGTGGTGAACCTGCAAGCGCTACCTCAGGAGGAGGCTGACCCAGCCCTGTCGTTGCTGTGTCCAGTGCGTACTTTATGCATCTACTTGGACCGCACGCAGAGCTTTAGATACTCTGAGCAGCTCTTTGTCTGCTTTGGCGGTCAGCGGAAAGGGAACGCTGTCTCCAAACAGAGGCTTGCCCACTGGGTCATGGATGCCATCGCTATGGCATACCAGGCCCAGGCCGTGCCCGCCCCTTCGGGAATACGATCACACTCCACAAGGAGTCTGACATCCTCGTGGGCACTGGCACGTGGCACCTCTCTAGCAGACATCTGCAGGGCAGCAGGCTGGGTGACACCTAATCTTGATTTTACAATCTCTGGGTTGAGCCAGTTTTGTCCCGTGTTCTGTCAGGTACGAACAGGTAAGTTCGGGAATACGGACAGCTGGCCGGGTGTATCGCTTGCGTATAGTGCCTTTCCCCTCCAAAGAGGCGAAGATGTGCACTTCTTTTCCCATGCGAGTTCATGAACCCGTGAACCTTGGATGTCCTTCCTCCCTAGCCCTGTGGCTCACGAATTCAATGAGGATTTCACAGTCGGAACCAGTATGTGTGCTAATATGCCCTTACTGAGGTAGGTGCTCCACAGGCGCTGGTTACTCCGGTAACCCCCTGTGATGTATTTTCTGCAGTACAGTCTCCCTGTCGGCAGACCTGCATCTCCCTTCGACAGAGCCCTCTCTGTCCTGGTCGCCGTGTTTGTAGAACTCCTCACTTTTCAGGCAGGACCTACAACCACACCTCTTCCATGTGCGGCTCTGAGCCCACGTGACGTGCTTGCCACATGTTACCTCCCCTCCGGGCAGGATGTGGTCTCTGCTGGGTCTTTCCCCCCTGAAAGAATAGGATAGGAAAAGAACACCTTCCCTGGTGCATATATTGAGTGTTAAAATGGCACCAGCCAAATAACTGAATACTCTGTGGAGAGAAAACATAGGAAGCGGCCTGCTTCCATACTAGATACGTCTCTTCCCCCCCTAGGGATGTGGGGATCTATACGACGTTTTTTGGGGCGTTGGGGGAGGCTACGTGCAGACCGGTTCACCTGCTACTATGCACGCAGCAGCTTGCTTGCACCTGCACCGGCAGTCCACGTAACACGGTTCAGCTAGTTGTGGCGTTTCGTAAAGGGACCCCTAGTGTCACTACATCGACGCAACGTCGAGTGAGTGACAGAAGGGGAACGTCTCGGTTACTGTCGTAACCTCCGTTCCCTGATGGAGGGAATGAGACGTTGTGTCCCCCCCTGCCACAACGCTGTATTACCCGCTGAAATGGCCGGGACCCTGTCTTGGCTGAATGAGTGGTTGCGAGCCAGCTCATTTAATACCTGTATGTCAGGGGGAGTGGCATGCAAATTCCACTCGCCAATTCTCATCTGAGGTGTTCAGAGATCTGAGGTGTTCAGGGCTCTCAAGTTTGCTGATCCTAGTGTCACTACATTGGCACAACGTCTCGTTCCCTCCTTCAGGGTATTGAGGTTATGACAGTAACCGAGATGTTTTTTTTGTTAAAATCAGTATCGGTATGGGCCTATAGTGTTTTTTTGTTAAAATTGGTACAGGTATCAGCCAATAGTGTTTTTTTGTTAAAATTGGTACAAGTATCAGCCTATAGTTGTTTTTGTTAAAATCATTATCGGTATCGGCCTATAGTTTTTTTTTTGTGTTAAAATTGGTACAGGTATCAGCCTATAGTGTTTTTTTGGTTAAAATTGGTACAGGTATCAGCCTATAGTTTTTCTTTTTTTATTTTATTTTTTTAAATTGGTACAGGTATCAGTCTATAGTTTTTTTTTGTTAAAATCAGTATCGTATTGGCCTATATTTTTTTTGTGTTAAAATTGGTACAGGTATCAGCCTATAGTTTTTTGGTTAAAATCAGTATCGTTATCGGCCTATAGTTTTTTTATGTGCTTAAAATCGGTATCAGCCTATAGTTTTTTTTTTTTTTTAATCCGTATCGCATCGGGCTATAATTATTTTTATGTAGTTAAAATCGGTATTGGTATCAGCCTATAGTTTTGTTTTTGTTTTTTTTCGGTATCGATATTGGGCTATAGGCTTTTTTTGGTTAAAATCTGTATCGCTATCAGCCTATAGTTTTTTTTTTTTAATCAGTATTGGTGTCAGCCTACAGGTTTTTTTTTAAATCAGTATCTGTATTGATCTAAAATTTTCATATCGGTGCATCCGAAATATTCATTAGTATTACTACAACATTTAAACTCTTTATACTTCATGGAAGCATTTTTGTACTACCCTTATACTGATTGTAATTAAAAAATTTTTTTTTTTTTTACTCAATACAATAATGAGAATCTAATGAGAAACTTCATAAAGAATAATGGTTAAGAATGTGACTTGGACATATTATCGTGAGATTTACCATACTGCGAGAAATGTTACTCTATAAGAAACGTGTTCTTTTTTAAGTTTAAGATGCTGTAAAGGCAACAGAACCCTTGAAGGGCTTTATTTTAAGGCTCTTCCATTCAGATGCACTGAAAAGCTCTTTGTCCTTCTCAGTAAATAGCAATAAAACATAATTTATTTCAGTAGCTCATTTTAAATGACCGGCTTCAACAGCTCACTGTTCAAAAACAACTGCTATTATAGTCTATTGACCCGAGCGAGACAGTAAATAAGCTGTTGAGTTTCTTGCTATTTTACGACCTGCAGCATAAACAGAAACACAGAGAATAATACACATCCGCTGTTTCTAAATGTTACTTTGTGAGTCAGACAAGACCAGAATGGAGTAGAGAGCAAAGTAAGTGAGCTTTTCCAGACACATTTAAAAACACTGAGATTTTTTTCTGGCTGAATTTCACCTGCTCAAGAATGCCAGAATAAATGGCTTGTTCAGTGTTCATTCTCACTTCTCTTTATATTTAAACTTGACTCGGCATCCTCTCTCATTCTTGGGCCTTCGAGTTCATAACATCCCCATTGGTGTTTATAACGTAAAATACTAATTCAAAACATATAAACCTTCCTATTCTTTTCTTACTTTGCTGTTCGCGGTCATTTTTGACCGGACACAGTACCTGTGTAACTTTTTTTAGTCAATTGATAATTTTTTTTAATCTAATTACTGTAATTACATGGTATGCCGATTAATTAATTGAATTAATGGAAATTAATCGCATATATAAATATTTACAAAGAAAGCCCCGCAAATAACAAAAATACAATATATAATGATGATTAAATAATTATAAATAGTTATATTTAAATAATAATACATTATATATATATTTATATATATATATATATATTATAAAAAACAATAATACAGATAATTAAAATGCATTACATTATTTTGGCACACAGGTGAAGCATTTAAAAAGACAATACAAAAAGTGGCTTTAGAATGCGATGTATTGTTTATTTGCATATTATTGAACATATGCCAGTCGTTGGTCTACAGTTCACAGCAATATATTTTGCAACTGAATTCATCAGTCAGTCCGAGATTTATTATAAAGGCTTGATTAATGATGCGTGAATGTACACCTGCATCAGACGAACGCTTTTGGAGTGTCTCTGTTGCGTTGCGTCATAAACATACCATTTTTAGGTCACTGTGTCAAGTTAATCAAAGTTTGAAATTTAGAAAAACACGTCTTGAGATCCCTAACTTCGGATTTGCGCTCCATCAAGCTGTGTTTGAATGCAAGAACGTGTTCTCATCTTGTGCTGTCTGCTGTCGGTAAGTGTGGTTTGTTTTCTGTATAAGCTGCGCGTTGCCTATACAGCTGGAGTTTCGCTTACTGCCCCCTGGAGAAAACAGGTTGTACACCATGCTTGAATTGCTCAGATGAAAGGAATATTCCTTATTATGGTCCAGGACATGATTACGTAAATTTTTTAATGCATTATTTTTATATATAATTAATCGCACTGAATTAACGTGTTAAATCGACAGCTATAATTTAGACATAAACAAACTTCTACTTGTCAAAATGTAGCTTTTTATTTATTTTTTTTTTACAATTTTTGCAATAATGTCACATTATGCTCACAGTCTAACCTGACCTGGTGTTACAAGGAGAATACGTAGAATAATAGTTTTGTTACCAATCATTTATTTCAGAGATAAGGCTCAGTAATTAGCACTGTCGCCTCACGGCAAGAAGGTCCCAGGTTCAAGTCCCAGTTCAACTGGGCCTTTCTGTGTGGAGTTTGCATGTTCTCCCTGTGTTTGTGTATGTTTCCTTCAGGTGCTCCAGTCTCCACCACAAGTCCAAAAACATGCAGGTGAAGTGAACTGACGACTCTAAATTGCCCCGTAGGTGTGAGTAAGTCTGTTTTCACACCTGTCTCATTTGGAGCATTTGTTTTAGAACCTGGCGTGTTTCTCCCTTGGTTCGGTTTGTTTAGGCATATATGAACACGGCAATCGCACTCAGATCCGCCCCAAAACAATCGGTTCGAGACCGATTGCAAATGAACTCTGGAGCAGTTCGCTTGTGGTGAGAATGCAAACCGACCCAACGAACCAAACAATATCCCTTTAAAAGCCATGAGCATAATTGAGGAATCTTTGGAGAAGACATCTGTAGATCAGCACTTCTCTGTAATTCATTAACAAAACGTGGATATAGCCTTTTGGTAACTATATTAGATATAATTGCACGTTTAAAATAGGAGCTGTTTTATAATTCCTGAGATCATTTTAGTACGATCGTTTCTCTCTTTTGGATAGTGACAGAACACGTGTAGGATGGCGTTAGCAACTTTGTGACAAATAATTTTTTTTTACATGGCTTTACTCTTCTGTGTGTGTGTGTGTGTGTGTGTGTGTGTGTGTGCGTGTGTGTACATGTGAGAGAGGGAGAGAGAGATCTGTGAGAACAGGCATGTTTCAATGGAGAAATAATGCAAAAGCAACTAATGACGGATAAAAATAATCATGATGGAAACTCGTATCCATCCGAGTGACGGATAATTTGTATTTGGAGCACAACCTCTAATGGGTTGACACATTTTTACAGGCATATAATATTAACTGGTATAACAATGGATGAGCCTGATCCTGGAACAGCGAACAAACATAGTGACCAATAAGGGGACAGCTTGCTCACATGTGACTTTTATTGACGTTTTGAAATGTTGCCTTATTAAAGCAGATCGAACCAAGAAGAAAATTCAACATTGTAACAATTTAGTCCCTGTTTTGGAACAACGCAAGTGGTCTACAGGTCTGAAAATGCCTTGAGAGTCCCCCACCACTGGGGGTTGCATCAGGAAGGGCATCCGGCGTAAAACCTGTGCTAAGTCAAATATGCGGATCACGGCTGGTCCGCTGTGGCGACCCCTAACGGGAGCAGCCGAAAGAAGAAGAAGATGAAGTAAGTTAATAATAATGTCAAGAAAATGAACAGTAATAAACAGAAATAAACAGCAATGAACTGTGAAAATGTAATTAGTGTATAAAACAGAAGACTTTGTTCTTTGTTCTCTGTGTGCGTGCGTGCCTGGATGTGTGTGTCTGTTTGTATGTGTTGTGTTCTGCGTTCTGACTGTGTTAGTCTCATCCATTTATTTGTGTGTGTGTGTGTGTGTGTGTGTGTGTATGTGTGTGCTGCATTGTGGCTGATTTATAGATTTTATTTGACCAAATTAAAAAACATTGCTCTGTGTTATAGTGTCACCAGTTCATTTTTGTGTGTGTTTTTTCTGCATGGTGGCTGATTTATATATTGTATTCGACAAATAAAAAAAAAATTGCTTATTTGTTTAGTCTTTGACATTCATTTTCTATGGTCGGTCAGTTTTGACTGCGAACAGCAAATGTGTCTCTTAGGCTTATCAGATTGTGTGTGTGTGTGTGTGTGTGTGTGTGTGTGTGTGTGTGTGTTCAGATGGCTAGTGGAGGAAAAGTCACAAAGTCTTGTACCGCTTAGATAAATGAAACCATTAATATTATTACAATTTTGACCGAACAAAATAGGAAGGTTAAAAAGTTCATATTGAGATCTCTGACTTTGGTATCTTGGCAAATCTGAGCACAGTTTGAGATTGACAGTCGAAATCTCTTTTGAGATGTGAGATTATGAAGGTCTTTTTCTCATCTCATTCACTCATGCAAAAGACTCAGTTTCTTTCCATTTAATCTCATTGCTGTCTTGCTGTCATTTGTCTCAGTTGTCTTTGCATATAAGCACCAACTTATGAGGCTTTTAGGCAAATTATTTGACATTTTCTACAAATTTGCTTAGCTTGTTGGGATTTATTAACCTGTTATACAGTAGTTTGATGTTGGAAATGTTGTCATTTCTAATTTAAGAAATGATAATTTTAATCTTCCTTGGCACATCAGCAAATAACATTGTAATGATAGTAACTGCTAGGTGATGTACAGTATATATGGCATGGGAACGCTTGCCTCTATATGTCATTAGTTTATGTATTATTTTAATTAAAACGTATATGCAATATTTTCCACGTTTTGCTTTGTCAAGTTTGGATGAAGTACATGAAGCAATATGCTGTGGTGTAAGAAGTTTGGGGAATAAAAAGTACAAATTAAGCATTGGGTTTCTATGTTTACCTTCCTATATCCTGTTTATAATGACTAAGAATTACCCTGCTTAATTTAGGAGAGAAAGAACTGAACACAAAACAGCGCTTCATTCATTCATTCATTCATTCATTCATTCTGCAATGGTGGGCAAATTGCAGGAGTGTTTAGTAACATCTCGGCTCCGTCTTCACAGGTCACTGTGAGTAAATAGGCCAACTGTCTGCAGTCTGATGAATTTAGACAGCTCTTTAACAGCAAACTATAGGGAGACTATATTTGACTATTTAAACCAGTGCTATATATTTGCCCTATTCCACTCGTAGAAAAAAAAAGTTTCCAATTAGAAAAATAAAGGGTTTTACAGCCTGTTGTCATTGGAGAACCATTTTAACCTTATACTCTGGTGTATTTTTGGGCTGCCACCCGCAATTTTTCACACTCAAATTTAAAAGCTCATCATTCACACATACTGCGGACTAATTGCAAAAAAATTGGTCTAATTTTTCGGAGACTTTTTCTGGTTCTGTTCACTCTACCTCACTTTGAAAAGTCTTATTTCATTCCACTAGATGGCAGCAAGTACTAGAAAAAAATATTTGTTTTCTCTATCACATTCCATCACAATATACAGATCTGAAATGTAGGTGGCGCTCTAACGCATTTTAGCTCTCACAGATGTGCTCGTCCATAGACATTCAGTCTAATTTTCAGTTCAAGCACCACCCTCATTGTTTCATTGAATATCTCGGCCTCTGAGTGGACTAGAAGCTCAATCTATGTTTCATTAGAAAGCTGAGATCCTCCCATTTGCGATGATATATAACATTTTATAATCAATAGTTGAAAACATATTTTTCTGATGATTTGTTTTGCATGCTTTTCCTTCTGGATGGCATATTTTGTTCTGGACATCTAAGATATAACATTTGATTATTCAGCCAAGCAAACTCACAGACAAATAAAAATTGCTCTTTTTTTAGAAACCCCCCTAAGGTAAAAGCAGATATAAAGTTTTGGCTACTTGGGGCTTACAGCAGCAGCTATGGGAGCATAAAAGAGAAGTTTTCTCATAAAGACGGTTTTATTGTTGGGGTCAGGGGTTTTCAAAAGTCATCTCAAAGACTTTGAACCAAATACCAATCATGCTGGGGGGGGGGGGCTTTTTCCGGGCCTGAAGGTTTGATGTCTTTGGCTTCTTCCTTTCATTGGTACTCAAGAATGCCTTAGTCTCAGTACGTCAATGAAACTCCTTGTGAGTTTCAATAATGCCTTCATTTTGTTTAAATAATTCAATTAATACTTCATTTGAACTCTTTTGGACTGAGTGAACCCGTTCTCTATTGCAGAAAGTGTTTAGAAAAGAACCACAATTCATTTCTGTATTACATTCACTCTATTTGTTTTGTTTATTGTATATCAAGCCAAACGGCTTCGTCCATCCAAGTCCAGGATTCATGGAATGAATATTATAATCATGGCAAAGAAAAAGGCAGACAGTGAACACAGTAAAACTCTACATATTGCATATTCACAAAGCTTTTGAAGATACAGAAATATTGGCCCACAACTGGAGTATCAACTCTTTTGAGTATTTCAAATGTAAATTTTACACTAGTGGTCTGTACTGGAGAAATACGCTCAACCACTATGAACTCAAAATCAAGTGGAACGTCCAAATAAACATTATCTTAGTTTAAAGGATATTTTATATATATATTTATTATAATCTATGCAATAAATACAAATGCTTAAAAGCAATAGGATACAAACATACTGTAAACACTTAATCTATAATTTATGGTTTTTATTTTAAAAGAAGAAATTAACATTTTATTATAAAGCAAGCTTCAGAAAAACAAAGTTGATGAGACTAAAAATGGGCATTTTCAGTTTTGCTGCTGGCACTAGGCAAGAACAGTACATTACATTTGTCATTAACAATTATTCCAACAATTGTATGGATTGTTTCAAGTTACTGAGAAACATTTCAATTAAATTATTACCTATTATATAGGCCTTTAAAATGTACTCTAATAGAAGGACAAACACATTTACATGATCCGATGTCTTTAATTCCTGTGAAAAGAAAAAAGCATGATCGTTGCACTGATTATACAGTAATGAATGACTTAGGAAAGATGTGCTGAAATCACGTTTTCTCACCCAGTTATTCTGCAATTTCGTGTTTGGATGAAATGGCCAGTGTAAATGACTTCACATCGCACAACATTATTAGAGAAGTCAGACTCGGGCACCAGGAAGTTTGGATTGACTGTGACCTGAACAGGATGTGAAACAAACATCAACAGCAGGATTGGATTTTCAAACCCTGGCTAGAATTGAAAGCGAATCAACACATTCGCTCCTTATTGAAACTTTCATACCTTAAGAATGTAGTTTCCTGGAGGAACATCTGTGATGTCGATCCACTGGCAGTCAATATTGGCTGCATAAGTATCATGGCAACCTGGACTCAATCCCTGCAAATACAACAACACTATGATGGGTCAATGATGTGATGCTCATTTTTTGGCCAGGGCTGTGTTTCCCAAAAGCATCGAAAGCTTAAGTTGATCGTAGAGACCAATAGCGCCAATGGTTTCTACGATCTTCTTAGGCTTACGATGCTTTTGGGAAATGCAGCCCAGATCTATTAAAGGTGTTGTAAACGATTTTTTAATGTAAAGGTATCCTACTCCCTGAAAGATATCACTTATGAAATAAGTCTCCTGAGATATCTCACCGGTCTCTGTGACAGCTCTAGACTTTGTAAACGGCAAACAAAAATGTGACCGCGGTCTCTGACGCTTTCTGCCTGTCAATCATTTTGCACGTTCTAAAAGTGTTGTAGTTGCAGCAAATTATTGAGGCTTAAAGGGATAGTTCACCCCAAAATTAAAATTCTCTCATGACTGACTCACCTTTAAGCCATCCCAGATGTGTATGACTTTCCTTCTTCAGCAGAGCCGAAGTGAAGATTTTTATAAGCACATTTCAGCTCTTTATGTCCATTCAATGCAAGTGAATACTTCTGAAGCAAATCGATAGGTTTGTGTAAGAAACAAATTGATTATGAAAACGTGTTTTAACTTTAAATCGCTACTTCCAGCCAGCAATGGGATGCTCTTTGAAATGACCTAACTCTCACGTGACGTTCGTTCCTCGGTTGTATACAAAGCGCGCTTCCGACTTCTTGTGTGAACATGCCATCACGCTAACGTCATGCTACAGCTCCGTGATGCATTCACTCAGGGTCATTTCAGACCATTCTGGCGCCCTAGGCGAGATCCCCATCGCTGCCCCCGTTGGGGTGCGTTGCGGCGGCCTCCTCTTTGGCGCCCCCCCCAGCAGGTGACGCCTAGTTCGCCTATGCCTAGAAACGGCCCTGAGTTCACTGCTAGTAGGAAGCATTTTTTAAAAGTTAATAAAGTTTTAATTATTGGTTTATTTTTTTTACACAAATGTATCGATTTGCTTCAGAAGACATTCATTGATCGACTGGAGTCATGTGGATTACTTTTATGCTGCCTAAATGTGACTTTTGGAACGTCAAACAGCCAGCAGACTGATGGCACCCATTCACTTGCATTGAAGGGATAAACAGAGCTTAAATGTGCTTATAAAAATCTTCTCTTTGTACTGCTGAAGAGGGAAAGTCATACGCATCTGGAACGGCTTAAAGGCCAGTCAAAAATGAGAGAATTTTCATTTTAGGTTGAACTATTCCTTTCTTGCCATATTCTGATTTATAATTTGTCAGTTGAGGGCGCTATTTCGCTACTGTTGTGTTTGACAACTCTGGGAACATGCTTTTTGTCGGTTTTAACCAGGGGGTCAGGAACTGGCTGGTTAGCAGGTCCCTGTTAGTACCTGCTGGTAGATGCTGGAACTACACCACCCGATGGCAAAAAGCATGTAGCCGTGTTTTATGACAGTTTTTTTTTCAATAACCATTTCAATCTAAATTATTTAATTACATTATAGTACATATTCATCCAGTGACGGGTTGTTATTGAAGCGCTCTTAAAAGCTTGAAATTGATTTATATTTTTCCTTATCTATTCCCATTGACGAGTGATCAGTCAAGTGACACCCAATCCCGGAACTGATGACCATATATATATATAAATATATGAAAAGGCACATTTTGGAATCAAATGGAATAACCTTAAGAAAATTTCTTGATATGCATGACTCACAAATTCATAATATATGTAGAAAAAAAAATATTTGTAACTTTATGTTTGAAAAATATTTTATTGAAGTATTTTAATATCTTTTACATTGTTTAAATCATTAAATACATTTTTTGTAGAAAATGCTATAAAAGTTTAGAAAAAAAATGCATGGCAGCAACATCAACACAAAGAATACATTTCTAAGAAATTTTATTGATTTATAGAAAATGTATTTCTCATTTTTATAATCTGTCATTTCACAGATATCAATGTCAAGGTCATGGGTTTGATTCCCATGGAAATGATAAAATGTACACCTTGAAATTATTGTAGTAATGTCTTTGGTTAAAAGCTTCCTTTATATGTATAAATGCACTCATTAAAATTAGCTTCATATAAAAACAATAGAAGTGTATGGTCATGTCTACCTGGGTGTGTGTAGTGCAGGCGTATCTGCGATGGAAGCCGGGATCACAGCCAGTGTCCTCCAGACAGAAGCTCGCTTTGTGTCCTTCAGCAACCTTTAGTCCAGTGTTAATGTCCAAGAGATCATAGTGACTGAACGCGTCCATGCTGTGATAGTGCCTGTGGAGTTTGAGGCAGATATTGTACTTTTTCTCTTGATTTTGGCATTCTTTCTAACAATCAGCAGGTGAGAATAAAGGCCCCAATTTTGGATATCTGGTGTGTTTTGGATCAGTCATTATTTATTATTCTTAATTGCCATGTTTTGTTTTGTTTTTTAAATTTCTTTGTATTTAAAAAGTGAATAGTTCCGACTAAAATTCTGACTGGATAAATTGCATTGAAGCCATTGTAAAATGTAGATAAACACACGCCTGTGACGGCACATTTTATATTACTGTTATGCATCTATTAGTATTAAAGTAGCAACTATACTAAAAACTGAAATAAAGTTATTATGTATTAACTAGGAAAGTACACTTTGAATGTTGGCTTCATATTTTGACTAAAAATGTAAAACAGCTATTACAATTTTTTATGTTATTTAGACCTTATGCACTTTGGGTGGTTGCTAAGGTGATATGAAGGGTTGACAGACA
>NC_059349.1:53059939-53064939 GCF_019703515.2 Myxocyprinus asiaticus | reverse complement strand
AATCTCCATTATGAACTCCAAAAGTTCATTTGAACTGAGGAAAAATCGTAAGATAGGCTCTCTTTACGCACCGCGACAGGCAGTTTTCCTCAGCTGCGCAGCGGAGCGCGTACATCTGTACGCGCTGGATATACGAGCCCGCCTGGATAGAATACGGGTCTGCAACAAGGTCTGGAAGACCTACAGACAAGCACAAGAGGAGCACAGTGGACAACATGTATGTCTATTTTCAAATATTTGTCATGCAATGCCTAATATCTTAAGGTTAGATCCGGCGTTTCGCCTTTTGCGCACAGCTCACCGTTGTGGAAATATCTGGTGCCGTACCCGGTGCCCGGCGGAGGGCGGCGGGGGATGTTGTTCCTTCCACCGGGTTGATAAATGTTGTAGAAAACCGTATTCCTGTTTCGTGGGTCATCTCCTGCCATATTGTCAGGTGCTGTTCCCTGCTCAGGCGTTCTGGAGACACTCGCATCATTGTAGTTTCCGTAATCAGGGTTTGGAAAGGTGTTGGAATTCTGCGTGGGCGCAATCAGCTGTTGAATACTGGCAAAAGCTGGCGCTCTCCGCGCGTTATTTTCTCGCCGTGCTGGGCTTCTTCCAGGGACACCTCCGCCTGAGTATTCAGACAGAATGGTACCATTAACTCTGGTTCCTGGAGGACCTCTGGCTCTCTGACGCATCTGCACTTGACGGGCACCTGGTGCGCGGCTGTTGGCCACTATATAGCGCGTGCTGTCCGACCCCAGAAGCGCGGTTGTCCCGCTATCCGACGCGCTATTAGTGGGTCTCTCAGCCAGAGTATTGGATGTGCCCACTCGAATTTGCATCGTCCTGTCTCGATTGCTGCTCAGATTAACCCTGGACTGTGTCCTGGACGGTACCGGTGCGTGATACTCAGACCCGGTGCTCATTAAACTAAACACCTGACCGTTATTCACCCACTGGATCCGGTTTCTCCAGGGCGCAGCTTGTTGCGCGGCAATAAAATTATTCAGTCCTTGAAGTAAATATAAAAATAAAACCAAATGTGGCATCTTGAGATACATTGAAATGCTGTAGCTATAAAACTAATGTGGTTCCAAGTACAGTTGTTCCTCTGGAAACCGCGTCTGTCCAAGTGGATGTGGGACTGTGGAGTGCGTCAACAGCATAGTCCGAATTTTTCTCAATGCCACTCGAAACGGACAGAGGAGCACCGGAGACACATTTGTCAAATTGTGGGAGTTTACATGCGCATGCACAGTCAGGAATTTACTGTGGAATATGGCCTGTTAACTGCTTCCTTCCCGTGGCAAGTTTTTCAAAGTGCCACTTTCCTTGAATAGTGTAGAAGTTGGTGTCCCACTACATTTCTCATCTCATGATTTGTTTTTGGCGAGATAACTAGCCTATTAGATATGTTAGATAAACAATTCTGTAAGAATTCATAGCATGAATCTAGTTTTAAACATAAATGCGTGTATATATATATATATATATATATATAATACAACTCAACGATGCAACCCAACAGACAAGCCTATTTTTCTTTCATTCATGGGAAATAAATATTTGGTGCCAGTCGCCCACAGTAGCTTAATCTAAAAATCTGCAACCCAATCTGTTACACTTTCTGGCCTCTTCATATTTTCGCCTATTTTTAATTTTCATTACAATATTCCATCAATTGAATTGTGCAATTGTTAACTAAATTAAATTAATTAAACGTAAAATATGTATTATTTGTTTATTTTTGTTTTATAATTCAATTTGATGGAATTCTGATATAAAACTGAAATGCGTAAATCTTAAAATTATTATTTTTTTTAAGTGTAGTACCTTTAACCTAGCGATATGCTACATTTATATGGTTATTTAAATATTCTTAATAATTAATAATTTAATAATTGTTTTATTTAACGTTGATAAAACATAACAAATCAGGGTTTTGGTGCCATGGTTGAAATTGTAAACCATATATAATACATATAAGGTAAAACAGGGCATTTGTCCACTTCAGGAGGTCAAACTAAATATTAAAATAGTATAATTTAATTTCGGCAAAAGTTGCACCTCATTTACTGACACTTTGCTGAAAATTAACAAGGACTTTTGGGAGTTTCAAGCCCTGTTTTGTACCACATGCACGGAAAGGGTGATTATTACACTGGCCTGAAGCAAACTTTGCGCACTGGCATTTTGGTGAGATGTTTGTGAGCTGTTCTGACCACGCCTACAGCACAAACAAACCATTTCCCTGTTCAGAACAGCATATTTTCTTTTCTCACAGCGCTAAAGTGTGGCCTTATTCCTCTATACAGATTTGGGATAATGATAATGATAATAATAATAATAATAATAATAATAATAATAATAATAATAATAATAAAAGTACCTGGATTTCTTCTTCTTCTTCTTCTTTTTTTTTTTTTTTTTTGTTGTCTTTTTTTTAATTTAAAATGAAATTTAAAAAAAGAAGAAAAGAAGAAAGCAAGAAAAGTCTTGGACTAATAAACTAATAACAAAACCGAATTGTGAAGCCCCCGACATGTTGAGCTACACTTAGATGTCCACGAGACAGCAGTGTGCACCCATTTACAGAGAAACTGACACACTGTTTAGACCTGTTTAGATATGGGAGTGGCCGGGGCGGGGCAGGTTGTCACAAGGTTTAAGCCCAATGCTATGTTTTGACCTGTTTAGATATGGGAGTGGCCGGGGCGGGGCAGGTTGTCACAAGGTTTAAGCCCAATGCTATGTTTTGAGTCAAAAGTAAAATGGCAGAAGCGTTCTTTAGCTGTGTTTTTGTGTGTTGCTTTCAAACAGGTAGTCTTTTGAGAATTCTCCCTTCCAAACTAAATAGCTGTTGCGTAAACAAGGGAACAGAATACAACCTCACTAGCCCACATTCATTCAAGAGTAAACTGGAATTTAACATGAATAGTTTAGCTGTGTTCTCAGGACAGTGGTATATATATATATTTCATTTGATCAAATCAGTGTTAATAAACAACTGGTTCTCTTTGTGACTTCCTCCATCAGTGTGACAACATGCCCCTCTAGAGGCACCTTCTATGCATTATGTTATTATATATATTGACCAATTACAATTTCTATTGTAATAATGTATAGATACTTCTTCTTTTTTTCTACTTGATATTTTGGTTGATATTTTTGTATACTGACTTTTCCCTTTTTTATGGTAAACTGTTTAGTTAATAAAATATCAATAAATAACCTGTTACACATTTTAAATATGTTGTGATGATATATACAGGTGCATCTCAATAAATTAGAATGTCGTGGAAAAGTTCATTTATTTCAGTAATTCAACTCAAATTGTGAAACTCGTGTATTAAATAAATTCAATGCACACAGACTGAAGTAGTTTAAGTCTTTGGTTCTTTTAATTGTGATGATTTTGGCTCACATTTAACAAAAACCCACCAATTCACTATCTCAAAAAATTAGAATATGGTGACATGCCAATCAGCTAATCAACTCAAAACACCTGCAAAGGTTTCCTGAGCCTTCAAAATGGTCTCTCAGTTTGGTTCACTAGGCTACACAATCATGGGGAAGACTGCTGATCTGACAGTTGTCCAGAAGACAATCATTGACACCCTTCACAAGGAGGGTAAGCCACAAACATTCATTGCCAAAGAAGCTGGCTGTTCACAGAGTGCTGTATCCAAGCATGTTAACAGAAAGTTGAGTGGAAGGAAAAAGTGTGGAAGAAAAAGATGCACAACCAACCAAGAGAACCGCAGCCTTATGATTGTCAAGCAAAATCGATTCAAGAATTTGGGTGAACTTCACAAGGAATGGACTGAGGCTGGGGTCAAGGCATCAAGAGCCACCACACACAGACATGTCAAGGAATTTGGCTACAGTTGTTGTATTCCTCTTGTTAAGCCACTCCTGAACCACAGACAACGTCAGAGGCGTCTTACCTGGGCTGAGGAGAAGAAGAACTGGACTGTTGCCCAGTGGTCCAAAGTCTTCTTTTCAGATGAGAGCAAGTTTTGTATTTCATTTGGAAACCAAGGTCCTAGAGTCTGGAGGAAGGGTGGAGAAGCTCATAGCCCAAGTTGCTTGAAGTCCAGTGTTAAGTTTCCACAGTCTGTGATGATTTGGGGTGCAATGTCATCTGCTGGTGTTGGTCCATTGTGTTTTTGAAAACCAAAGTCACTGCACCCGTTTACCAAGAAATTTTGGAGCACTTCATGCTTCCTTCTGCTGACCAGCTTTTTAAAGATGCTGATTTCATTTTCCAGCAGGATTTGGCACCTGCCCACACTGCCAAAAGCACCAAAAGTTGGTTAAATGACCATGGTGTTGGTGTGCTTGACTGGCCAGCAAACTCACCAGACCTGAACCCCATAGAGAATCTATGGGGTATTGTCAAGAGGAAAATGAGAAACAAGAGACCAAAAAATGCAGATGAGCTGAAGGCCACTGTCAAAGAAACCTGGGCTTCCATACCACCTCAGCAGTGCCACAAACTGATCACCTCCATGCCACGCCGAATTGAGGCAGTAATTAAAGCAAAAGGAGCCCCTACCAAGTATTGAATACATATACAGTAAATGAACATTTTTTCCAGAAGGCCAACAATTCACTAAAAATGTTTTTTTTATTGGTCTTTTGATGTATTCTAATTTTTTGAGATGGTGAATTGGTGGGTTTTTGTTAAATGTGAGCCAAAATCATCACAATTAAAAGAACCAAAGACTTAAACTACTTCAGTCTGTGTGCATTGAATTTATTTAATACACGAGTTTCACAATTTGAGTTGAATTACTGAAATAAACGAACTTTTCCACAACATTCTAATTTATTGAGATGCACCTGTATATATATATATATATATATATATATATATATATATATATATATATATATACCTATATATTCTTTTGATCAAATCAGTGTTAATAAACAGCAGGTTCTCATAGTGACTTACTCCATTTGTGTGACAACATGCCCCTCTAGAGGCATCTTCTATGCATTATATA
>NC_059349.1:53034939-53057439 GCF_019703515.2 Myxocyprinus asiaticus | reverse complement strand
CTAGGGTGACAACACTCTCTGGGGCGGCACGACAGGGTACCTGCCAGACAGGGTTGGGGAGTAACTGAATACATGTAACGGGATTACGTATTTAAAATACTTAATATAAGTAACTGTATTCCACTACAGTTACAATTTAATTCATTGGTAATTAGAATACAGTTACATTCAAAACGTATTTTGATTACTGAAGAGATTACTTTGCATTTTATTGTCATTTGTTTCATTTAATATTTCGTCCTTTCAGATGGAAAACATTTATACATATAAATGATGTGATCCAAAGTGCATTTGAACAGCGGTGAAACACTTTCTTATGATGTGTTACATTCATACGAGCAGACAGAGAAGTAAGTTTGAAGTAAGTTTGGAGCAGAAGAAATAGAAATAAACCTTGTGTAAATTGTCAGCTTTACGCTAAGCTAAAATGCTATTTCTAGCCATTTTACATGCATGTTACCAGACACGATCATATTTTTTTATCAAGAAAATTCACGTTAGATCATAATTTCTTTTTTCTAGTAAGACCTTTGATATTAGGGCAAAAATCATATTCTTGATAATAATTTTTGTATTGTTTTCCTGTAAAAATATCTGAAAATCCTTAAAACAAGATAAATTTGATTTATCTTGTTTTAGAAACAACACTGCATAAGATATTTAGGTTTTTCAGAGAATGTATTTTTAACATGTGTATTTTGTCTTACTGTACTGGCAGAGTTTTTATAGTCAAAACAAGTGAAAAAATCTACCAGTGCTGAAGAAGTAATCCAAAGTATTTAGAATACGTTACTGATCTTGAGTAATCTAACGGAATACGTTACAAATGACATTTTACAGCATGTATTCTGTAATCTGTAGCGGAATACATTTCAAAAGTAACCTTCCCAATCCTGCTGCCAGGCCGCCCCCACACAGAGCTCGCAAAATCGCGATGGGCGAAAGGTGCCCCAAATTGTGCCCCACATAGAGCTTGCAAGATCGCGATGGGAGATTGGTGCCCCAAATCATGCCACCCTGCCCCCACACAGCTTGCAAGATTGCGATGGCAGAAAGGTGCCCCAAATTGTGCCACCCCACCCCCGCACAGAGCTGGCAAGATCGCGATGGGAGAAAGGTGCCCCAACAGGCTACTCAGCCTTAAAGGCTCTATATGGTTAAGATTATGGATGTTCATAATGTATTCTTACATTATGAAGAAACATAAGATAACCATGATAAACAGTAGATCTATAGGTAGGCTACACCATGACACTGGATCTTCTTAGTGGTCTTGCAATAATTAGTATCAACCATGTGATTGCTGGGCAGATATGACGTCATATCTATAAGTCATTGATGATTTTGCATCAATGAAAACTAGGAGGGGAGGGTTACATTTTAAAGTAGCAACAATTTGTAAGAATTCTGACTCTATAATTTAATTGTGCAATTTAAGTTATGTACTGTATATACTGTATAATGTCAGTGCTAATAGAATGTGCCATTTAATTATATATATATAAAGGGCATTAAGGGGGGTTGCCACATCAGATCTCGCCTAGGGCACCAAATAAGCCAGAACCGCCACTGCACATGTGTGTGCTGTCGCGTGTCCCCAATTAAAACAACTCTGTTGCATATGACCTAAATTCCATATGATAGCTACTTGTCTCTTAAAGACTGTAATGCCCTTCAATTTCCACATCTAAAACAATAAATGCATGCATGTGTCGTTGTTGGGTCACATGTTATTGATGTGGTCTGTGGTAACATGGCCTGCTTATCTGGTGAGATTAAAAATAAACAGTGCTGGCCAGAAAGTAATGGAAAAAAGAGAAAGATACGACCATGCTGAAGTGGCATAGACCAGAATGAATTTTATGTTGGGTCAGGCTGGTTTGGGCTGGCCAAGTTCTTGTCCAGCTGGTGAACAGGTATAGCCATTCTCATTTGAATTAAATTATTAAATAACAGCATCTAGTGTTATAGCAGTATTTCATAGCAGAAATTTATTTAATTGTTCGAAAGCTCAGATCTCTGGCCGAATGCAAATATGACGCTGTCATCTGACATATGCGTTAAATGTCCCTCACCAGGAGCATAGATTCCAGGGGGTATGGGGGGGAGGTAACACCCCTCCCCCAATAATCCAAACAAGCAAGTACAACCCCCCCCCCCCCCCCTCCCACCCAACCCCCAATATTTATACGATGATCAATGGAAATATGTAAATGCATCACGCTGCAACCCCCCCAATGTTCAAGCCAAATCTACCCCCTTGTCCCTCACACATTTACAGCTGTCTGTAAGAGATCAGCTGCACCTGTTCAGCCATCTCAGTTATGAGGGTGTGTTTCAAAGTCCCTCACACACATCACTTCCTGAAAGGGTCACACACTTAGGTGACATCAGCGGATGGCTTCGTCTTTTTAAATTTACTGAGAGCTATATTACAGTTAACCTTCACAGATTTCTATATTTCTGAGAAAAGTTGCCATGTAATTGCATACAGCTTTATTGTCAGTGCTTATACAAGAAGTCAGATATGGCTATAAATCTTTAGTCTCTTGTATAAGGAAAATCTATAATGTACAATAGCCCATAAAAGTATTCAAACACTTAAATCACAGTTAAAAATGTCTGAGTATCATTGCATTATATAACAAAATATCAAGGCAAGTGGCAGCTGCCAAACAAATGTTACTTTACTTTTCTGAGCCATTTTTGCTCAGTGACTTTGAATCAACTGGTGTGGCAGTGATTAGTAGATGTATGAAGTCACTTCCGTATTGTTTTGTCATTTTAAATGGATAAAAGACTTGTGAAATGTTTTGCTTGAAAAATGTGTTTGTGCTTTAATATTGTGTCCTCTAAAGAAATTCATACATTTGACTTACTTGTAAGTGAAGTTTAAAATACTTTTTGGTGCCATCGTAAACTGTTATTGTATTCTCAGATTTCTGCTAATCTGTCTCTAGTAATGTCGCCATTTCACATCATGTCAAAGGCAAGTCTACTGTAGATGCTACCGAGGTTTAGGACACGTATATGACATTTTATGTCCTCAAAACAAGTCTGTGTGTGACATTCCCAATATCCGTGCGAGAAAAGCATTTGAATATAAACCCACGTGTCCATAATCGACTTCCTCCCATTTTGACTAAAATAGGAAAAAACTCAAACTGCATTTCTGCTACTTTTTTTGTTGTCGTTGCTCTCCATGACAAACGCTGACGTTGGAGACAGTCTTACCTTTCCCCCAGCCATGCCTCGTGGTCCAGGCACTTGGCCAAGTCTCAAGGCTGATCCTGTGACAGTGCTACTGTCTGTGAGAGATCAGAACATGCACATCTATTTAGGACTCGCAAAGGTCCTTCTCTCTTGACCCCGATGGCATGTAGCCTAAATATAAACCCTCGCTCCCACTTCTCCTGACAATCCATCATAAGATACGGCTCGCAATAGGTGTCACAGTACAGCAACAGACAGGCTTTGCACTTTGTTTTACAACCTGAAATCTCTTCAGTATCTGGATGAGAATAATGAGAATAAATGAATAGAAACACTTCTCAGATGTTTCTTTGGAGACAAAATACCCCAGTAATCTCAAACGTATCTCCTATAGAGTTTCAGAGGAGATTTCAACAATGTCTCAAACTGTACTCAGATTTGCCAAGATGCTAAAAAAATCTGCTATACACATTCATTTTATTCCTCTAAACTCTTACTGTATGTCAACAATTGACAAATTTGTGCCTATTTTCTTACTGTAATGAAGGAGAAACATTTAAAAAAAGTTGATCCCAACATTAAAGTAATAGTTCACCCAAAAATGAAAATTCTCTCATCATTTACTCATCCTCATGCCACTCCAAATGTGTAAGATTTTCTTTCTTCTGCTGGACACAAACAAATATTTGTAGAAGAATATCTCAGCTCTGTAGGTCCATACAATGCAAGTGAATGGTGGCCAGAAATTTAAAGCTCAAAAAAGCACAAAAAGGCAGCATAAAAGTAATACATACACCTCCAGTGGTTTAATCCATGTCTTCAGAAGCGATATGATGGGTGTGGGTGAGAAACAGATCAATATTTAAGTCCTTTTTTTTTTTTTTACTATAAATCTCTACTTTCAAACAGCCCTTATAAGGGCTCTTCTCTCCTAAGAGATCTTCTTGGCGGAGGATGAATCCCAGTTGCCTCCGCATCTGAGACAGTCAACCCGCGCATCTTATCATGTGGCTCGTTGAGCACGTTGCCACAGAGACATAGCGCGTGTGGAGGTTTCACGCCATCCACCGCGTCAACCACGCTCAATTCACCATGCGCCCCACCGAGAACAAACCACATTATAGCGACCACGAGGAGGTTACCCCATGTGACTCTACCCTCCCTAGCAACCGGGCCAATTTGGTTGCTTAGGAGAGGTTGCTGAGTCACTCAGCACGCCCTAGCGAACTCCAGGGGTGGTAGCCAGCGTATTTTACCACTGAGCTACCCAGGCCCCCTAAGAGATCTTCTTCTTCTTAAGTTTTGGACCCTTTTGAAAGAAAGAAGTGAGATCTCCATTAAGTTCCTTAAGTCTCTGGAGCTACAGTATAAAAGAGCACCTTTTGAGCGATACAGTTTTTATTTCTCCTAATTTTTTAGAAACATTTGAGACAAAATTGATACCTAAATGAGACTTAACTGAGATCTCCATTAAGTCCCTTGAGATATGAAAGAGCAAACTCTGAGCAATGCAATTTTTATTTCTCTGAAGGAATTTTAGCAGAAATATCTGCGACAAAATTGATACATAAATTAGACAAATTTGAGAACTGCATTAAGTCTCTTCAGCAATAAAAGAGCCAAATTTGAGCTATGAAAAAGTGACCTTTAAGCAATAATATTTTAAATTCTCCTAAGGAATCTTGGATAAACATTTGAGACAAAGTTGATACTTCAATGAGCCATAACTGAGATCTCATTTAAGTCTCTGGAGCTATGAAAGTGCTCATTTGAGCAATAATATTTTAATTTCTCCGAAGGAATTTTGGATAAACATTTGAGAAAAGTTGATACCTAAGTGAGACTTAACTGAGATCTTCATGAAATCTCTTGATATATGAAGGAGCCACGATTGAGCACTCAGAATTGCTTCATGAGATCAGGCTAAAATTTCCTCTGAGAAGTTTCAGCTAGGCCACTGTATCTAACAACTTGAAGTGTTTCTGATTTTCAAAGATTGGAAGCAGTTTTTTTTTGTCTGTGTAATATAGTATTTGGCAGCTGTTGTACAGTATGTACAGCTGCACAGACCACACCCAAAGCCAGCCAGAAGCAATGCCAGTGTGCTAATATACAGTATATTTGGACTGTTTACTGTGTGCAGTCTTATCAATGGGGTTATCACATTTTTCGGAGGGTCTTTTGCTCTATTTGACCCTCTATAAGTTACAGATAGTGAATTATGTCACTCTGGCTGCCATCAAATCAAATCCATGCCTGTATACTGAACTGACGTCAATACTGTATTACACAATACGCTTACAAATGATTCACATTTATATTCTGCTATACAGTAGATCATGCATCAAACATTTTGAGAGTCTTGTGCATTTGATATTATTTAACATTTTGTTTGAATTCTTTTTAATTGTAAGGTTATGATTAAAAGAAATGTTATTGTAAGAAAAGAGTTGATGAAAATAATTCAGTGTAAATTACATTTTTTTTTTATTCACCTTTGTTTAATAGCACATTTTGTTCACATGTCATTTCAAGACAGTTTGATCATCAAAGTTAAAAGTGTGTCAATATGCACTGAAATGGAATATCATGGGAAAATTAAATAAACATATTAATTAATAAATTAAATTCATAATGAAATTAGCAACAAATAATAATAAAATGAATGTGAGTGTAACCTGTAACCTTTAATCATATTTTATTTGATTCTGTATGTTGATTGAAGTGTTTCTTTACATGCAAAGCCCAATGCAAAAAATGAACACACAACATAGAAAGGATTCAAATGACTTTTATGACCCAAGACCTTTTAGTCAAATAGAGTTTCAGTAGAGTTTTCAATAACAGTACAATAAAAACACATGGCAACAAAATATTGTTCATCTCTGGGCACTCCAGAGAGCAATACCTTTTTTAATAAAAGAAAAGTTACATAGATCAATATAAAATTCCAGGCTTTTGCCATCAGTTGTACAATAAGTTAGTATTTTATTATATTATTTACAATATTTGTTCACTGGACAAAGCCATATCTACTTAAAATGCTATTTACAGTTCTATACACAAACATCTTCATGCAATCTGGAGATGCTGAAAAGGAATAAAAGACAAATTAGATATAAAAATGTGTCCTAATAATCTCAGGAAAGCTTATGCATTGAAGGAAAGTGGTTCTTACCAATAACATATTCAACAATGTGTTCTGAATGTCTACATAAACTTGGTTATAGATCTCCTCTTTGGATTTCATTCCATCCAGATATACTACAGGCACAAAATGAAAGAGTCCATGTGAGTTACAATGGTTCCTTAAAGTCAACGTGATATCAAAACGGACCCTTATTTACTTTATTATGTTTCTGGTCTAATTGTGAACAATTCATCTTTATTTCAAAGAAGAAAAAAAAATGCTTGTCTTTGAAATCTTTCATCAAAATGTATTAACTTGCTCCGCCTCTGAAACAAGTTTCCTTTATTGATGACATCATAAAGCCCTCTTATTTTTAACCCGTCCCCATGCAACGCCCACTTTTCACAATCCAGTGAATTCCTAATTGACCAAATTAAACCCATCCCTACATTTAATTTGGAAATATGTTACATTACACATGTAAAATGGGCTACTACTACAGTAGTCATTCAGATTGGTTGACTTACGGACATCTAGGCTGTTATTCTCCATCTCTCTCCTGTGTTTCAAGTACATGGGCCAAACATGGCCGTCAAACAGACCAGGGGGGTCAGGAACGGTATACTTTCTTGTACTAGAAGGATAAAAGAAAAAAAAAAAAAAACCCGATTTGGTCGGAAAACACTCTACAAACAAAGTTCTTCAACAAATATCTGATCCTCCAGAAACGATTCTTACCTTCTTCTCCTTTTGCACTCCTCGTATGGAATGGTGACATAGTAGCACTTGTTGTAGACATCAAGCAAAGGCCTTGAGAAACAAAAACAGTTAAATAGTTTAGAAGATACAGAGAAGATACTGTAAGCCAACAAGACTTGCAATGCAACGAGTCAAGTCTGACTCAAGACGCCTACTTGTAGTTATAGAGAAGAAATCCTTCTATAATGAGGATGTGGATCTCGCGTTCAGGGTCCGAGCCGTCAGGCATGGCTGAAACGGTCACGCCGTGAGAACGTGCAAACTTCACCGGGTTCTCGATCCATCCCTTAACTGTGTTCGCCATAGCGTCCATATCTAACGCTGCAATCACTAAACAAGGGCGACAACAAAAAAGATAAAACATGTCTCACATGCGAGGATAATGGAGAAATGAATGTAAAACATGAACACACTTTTTTATCTTCTTTTAGTTATTTTTCCTTTTTTTCCATCTTTAGGGATGTTAATAGTTAATTTCATTGCAGTCAAATTTACACTTCCAGTCAAAAGTCTGGACACACTTACAGTACTTATTGCCTATTATTACAATTTTTCTCTATTTATAATGATAGTGAAGTCATCAAAACTAAGAAATAACACAAATTGAAGTTTTGGTATTATGTAGTGACCAAAACTGATCTTAAAATTGAACTTCAAAGCCAAGGAATGCCTTTTAAACAGGATTGAATGCGTACTGACTTACAATGGAAGTGAATGGGGTCAATCCGTAAACGTAGTGACATCGGCTGAGAAGGAAAGTCATTTTAGGGGTCAATAAGGGTAATTTTGACTTCATGTTGGCTTTAATAATTACATTTAACACTAAAGTACATCAAAGTACCATGTAATCTCATTACATGCTACAATGGTATTCTTTGGACGCTCAAACAGATCAATGTTTTGAAAGTGCCACAGTCACAGTGTTTACACTCCCAATGGATTACTTATAGTTGACTATAGTTGAATACGAATGGAATATTTTGGGTTCAATACAAGTTAAGCTCAACTGATAGCATTTGATTACCACAGAAAATATTTTTGACTCATCCCTCATTTATTTAAAAATCTGTGATACAGTGAGGCACTTACAGTGGAAGTGAATGGGTGCCAATCTGTAACATGTTAACATGATTTTAGTGTGATAAAATCACTTACTAACCTTTTCTGTGTAAAGTTATAGCCAATTTTACAACTTGGTTGCCATTTAAACAACTTCAACAGAAGTTAATGTACATCAAGTGCTTTAAAAATTAATAAGCTTCACATTTCTGCATTTAAACCCTTCAGAAATTGACCCCATTCACTACCATTGTAGGTGCTTCACTGTAACCTTGCTTTTCGCTTTTATTATTATTATTATTATTATTATTAAGAAAATGAGGTACGAGTCTAAATACTTTTTTGTGTATGCCACAAATACTGTCGATTGAGCTTAACTGGTTTTGAACCCAGAATATTCCTTTGAAACTACATTTAAAATAGTTCTGTAAGAAAAATCAAACATGGGCACATTATCCTTGTCTAAAGCCTTAAGATCAAAAGTTTTTTTTTTTTAAGATCGTGTGAAAGTGTGTCCAAACGTTTGACTGGTAATGTAAGAAAATAATTTTGCTGGGTTTTAGGGTTTATGTTACAGAAAAGCAAAAATCAGAATGGTCATGGAAAGGGGGGAATACATTACTGTTTCTCTTCCTACAGCGAAAGCCACTCTTACCATCCCATTGTCTAAAGCCGTCCTCCCCGACCTCTATTTGATCTTGGGGCTGCAATAACAGTGACCAATAAAACAAAAAGGTGTAGATCGCTCAGGCAGTGCTGGTCCCACCTGGACATGCCAGCTTCTAAAGTCATCTTCAATTCAATAAATGTAAACATCAAACTAATAATTGGCACTAAATGTGCAGTTGTGCTAATTGCATTTGTTGGAAATATCTTTACCAGCATGTTGCCATTGCAATTTTGAGTATGGCCTCTAATGACAGCTAGGAATGTGTGTCTGATGCACTTCTGAGATACATCAATGTGCACTTGGAGAGCATTTGGCCTCTAGTGTGCCGTATGCACCGTAGAATCATAATAGTGGAATTAGGAGTTTAATGCTGCAAATGAATGCCTGCAAGATTGCAAACCATCTGAGGAACCTCAATAGGCATTCATTTGTGGTCTCTATGAGGTTGGATGTCCAGGAGATCACCAGCATAGGGTTTATGAACCACATCGAAAGAACAATATGGACAATGGATTCACATACAACAGTTAAGCCCTATATGTCCTATATGTTTTTACCTTTTCTGTCCATTGGAACTGCTGTGGTTTTTATTCTAATGCATGTATGGTTTATGGTGGTAGTTTAAATGCTATTAGTCTAATATGTGCAGTGGCCTCAAAAAGTATTTGGACACTTATAAATGTCTGAATGTCATTGTATTAGATAATATCAAAGCAAGAGTCATCTGCGCTCGAATGCGTACAACCGTAAAGTGTTGCAAAACTTTTTGTCTTCATTTTAAACAGTATATCTATTGTTTTGTTTCATGTAAAAGCTAAAAAATATCCCCATCGTTTTGCTTGAAAAGTGTGCTTTAAAAACAATGATTTCCCCCCCTAATTCCTTGACATTCATACATTTTTAAGTGTGACTTAAGTTACTTTTTGGGCCCCTAAAGAGGTAAAAACACAAAGCTGACAGGTGTCATTTAAAAGTGCGGAATCTATCCATACCTTGAAAAAATCATCTTGATGTATAACACAACAATTCGGTAAATTCTTCAGAAGTCTACTCGTCAGAGTTGTCTTTCCTCCATTAGTCACTCTGTACAGGAAAGATTTAGACAATTAGTCAATGAGATCATTAAATAGATTTGCAATAGTAAGATCATTGTATTACTCACCCTCCAATTCCAATAATAAACTTCATTCTGATCCTTTAATTCTTGGTCTTTGCAGAAGGACACTAGCAAAGGAATTGCTTCCTTTAAATGTCAATAATCTCGGGAATGCTTTCAGTCTCTCTCTCTCCTCTCTTTCTCTGCCGGACTCTCCCTCTCTTTACTATTTCATTGATGGACTTGGCTTTCGCGTTCAATATATAGACCCCTCGGCTTTACGTCATAGAGATGCTCTTCGCTTGCCAATCAGGCCGCTCTCGGGGAGCCAATCAGCGCGGAGTGTCCATCGCGCAGGCCCAATCAGCGTTTGATTCGTCGAGTTAAATTTGCATAACGGCACAGGCCCACTGTTGCAGCTGTCGCGCTTCGTCTGTTAGAATGTCACTGGGGACAGGAGCAGTAACTGCTGGTCTGAGGGGCAGTTAAAGAGTGGAAATATACCACGAAATGATGACAGTTACCACACAGAGTGTGTTTAACATATGTTACCATACATTACTGAAATGAATGGCGTGGAGGAACACGAATGAAGACATCCGGTTCATAAAGATGTCACATTCACATACAGTATTAAAGTACGTCACACGGGGTAAAACGAAACCCCTAACCACTCTCTCCCGTGGTAAAATATCTGTAACTCACAGCTTCGAGTCGCTGTTTTTTTAAAAATGTAGTTTATATATTTATATTCCCCTAACGTTAGCATTTGGTTCCCTTTTGGTTATTTTTTGGGAACCAATTCCTAACATTCTAGGAACGTTCTCTTTAGGTTCCATTTTTGCAACCATAAACTAATGTTCCCAGAACGTTGCAGGGAGGTTTTTGTGTGACAACCTAATGAGAACCTACACAGAACCTTCCCTAATGGTTATTTTTAGGTTTTATTTTTATAACCATAAACTAACCTTCCCAGAACGTTGCAGGGTGGTTTTTGAGGGATAACCTAATAAGAACTATAGAACGTTCTCTAATCGTTATTTTTAGGTTTTATATTTTGTTCACATTTTTTTAAAATTATTTTTCACCAACAAGATTATTTATTTAAATCGAGGCTGCAGTGTCAAAAATTTATATTATTACTGACTTAATTTTTTTTTTAAGTTCAGCAAAAATGGATCAGTTTTCACATAATTACTTTTTGTAATTATACTGTTCTAGCACATTTTTATCTATGAAAATGTTTTCATGTTTTTTTGTATTAAATAATAATTAAATGTTTAGACAATGGATCAGCAAAGACATTGATTGTGGGCTTATTATTTATTTATATAGACTGGTTGTTTTATTTTTATTATTTATTTATTTTTATCCCCTTTTGTCCCCAATTTGGAATGCCCAATGCGCTCTAAGTCCTCGTGGTGGCGTAGTGACTCGCCTCAATACAGGTGGCGGAGGATGAATCTCAGTTGCCTCCGCATCTGAGACCGTGAATCCACGCGTCTTATCATATGGCTTGTTGACTGTGTTACCGCGGGGCCTAGCATGTGTGGAGGCTTCACGCTATTCACGCAGCATCCACGCACCTCTCACCACGTGCCCCACCGAGAGCGAGAACCACACTATAGTGACCAAGAGGAGGTTACCCCATGTGACTCTACCCTCCCTAGCAACTGGGCCAATTTGGTTGCTTAGGAGACCTGGCTGGAGTTACTCAGCACACCCTGGATTCGAACTCGCGACTCCAGGTGTGGTAGTCAGTGTCAATACTCGCTGAGCTACCCAGGCCCCCGACTGATTGTTTTATTTATGATTAATGATGTTTGAGGTTAGGGGAACATTAACAGAACATTAGGGGATCGTTGATAGAACGTAACAGAACGTTAGGGGAATGTTCTGCAAACCTGAAAAGAATGTTCTATTTCCGTAAAGAAAACTTTCCTGGCTAACCAAAAACAAACCTTAAAAATGTATGTTCTGGGAACGTTCTGGGAACCAAAATTTGTTAGCTGCGAATATAACTAACACCTAATAATAATAATAATAATAATAATAATAATAATAATAATAAGAAGAAGAAGAAGAAGAAGAAGAAGAAAGAAACCAATGATATAGCAAAGTTATAGCCTTATTGTATCTAGGCTGTTTGGCCAAGAAATCAACTTCCCACATTAATATAAAATTAAATAATGTGTCTAAGGAGCCATTCACACCTAACACATGTTTGCGTCTACCAGCGCTGTTTTTTAATTGTTTTCCTATGTAAACATGTGCTAGATGGACGTCTTTGACCGTTGCGCCACGTGTCGCTGTTTTTCCAGCGTCTAGCGCAGGAGCACCACGTTTTTAGACGCCATGTCCAGTTAAAAATAATTTTGTTTAATTACGTTTATAATTTTTTTTTTTTAAACTTATCTTTTCACCTTTTCACTTTTAAAAACACATCTCGACAAACCTGCGTTCTGTTGTATTCGTGGCGTGCATCTAGTTTTATTTTTTGTTTTAAAGGCGTGGTCGCATTTATTTCTGCAGGCTAAATACAGTCATCTCAATGGGAATTGGCACGATTTGTGCGATGGACTTCCGGTGGCAAAGAATTTCCCCGTTCATGCAAGTAGGTATAGGTGCAGGCCAGAGATCTCCAAATGGGTGTGGCATCTCCAAAAGATGGCGGAGTTACTCCAGAATGGGGTGGGGTTATTACAAAAGGGGATGTGCCATCTCCAAAAGGGGGCGTCACTTCCACTCACGGTTAGGTTTAGGGAAAGGGTTATGTTGGGTCTCCCTATATCTTTTCTGGTGGTTTTGAGCTCCTACCCCTTTTTGGAGCTCTGCCTGCAGCTACTGTATATCCTTCTCCTTTCGCGTGGAGTTCAAGTTTGTTCAACTCTAAGCGCGGTCACATTTACCGTTCCACAGCGATATGGGCGGATGTTGAGCGTGTTTGAAACCAGCAAAAAAGGAATTGCCAAGCAGGCTCTTTTTAATGCTGCACTTTATACTCTGTGAGAGTGAAGTTAAAAACAAACTCGCCGCTAAAATTATATGCTTCACCATAGCATAGCTGTGTATGAAGCACCGCCCACACTGAGGTCACTGCAGCTTCCTACTGGTCAACGTGGTGAATTCGCCTGTCAAAGTTCACTTTACATTTCACTAAATCCGCCGAGGGAATTCTACGCCACTGGAAGAAATTCGCCGTGCGAAGGTAAATGTGACCACGCCTTTTGACAGGCGAATTCTCAATTAGTTTTTTTGCTGGTTTCACACGTGCTCAATGTCTGCCCACGCTGTCTTCGCCCGCAGAATTTTGCCATGCAAAGGTATCGGTACTTGTCCACTGCTTCAATTAATTCCAATGAGAATCCACCTCGCGAGTGTGGCGCTCAACTCCCATTGGAAGGAAAGGAAAATGCCCTCTTCGGTTCGCTAAGCATGCGCCTGTGGACATGTAGGCCTACCGTAAATGTGACCACGTCTTAAAGGAATAGTTCAGCCAAAAATGAAAATTATCTTAGCATTTACTCACCCTCATGCCATCCCAGATGTGTCTGACTTTCTTTCTTCAGCAGAAGAATATCTTAGCTCTATAGGTCCATACAATGCAAGTGAATGGGGTCTAAAACTTTGAAGCTCCAAAAAGCAGCATAAAAGTAATCCATACATCTCCAGTGGTTAAATCATGCATGTCTTCAGAAGCGATCTAATCAATTTTGGGTGAGAACAGTCCAAAACATAACTCTACAATATAAATGTACATCTTGACATCTGCCGTCTCCATGACATACGTCAAGCACTAGAAAGTATAATCGAGCTTGAAATCTTTTTTGGGCCTAGAGATTGCAGTGACAAGATTTAAAGTGTAAAAGGAATTACATTTTGGTCTGTTCTAACCCAAAACGATTCTATCACTTCAGAAGACATGGATTAAACCACTGGAGTTGTATGCATTACTTTTATGCTAACTTTATGTACTTTTTGGAGCTTAACATTTTTAGACCCCATTCACTTGCATTGTATGGACCTACAGAGCTGAGATATTCGTATAAAAATCTTCATTTGTGTTCTGCAGAAGAAAGAAAGTCAGACACATCTGGGATGGCGTGAGGGTGAGTAAATGATGAGAGAACTTTAAATTTTGGGTGAACTATTCTTTTAAGGATGTGTTGTGTGTGAACGGCCCCTCATGACATGACATAGAAGCATAAAGCAAAATATGTGTTCTTGAATGCACAGTATGCTGATGTCTTCCTCAATGACTTCAGTAAAACCGGTGTGTGTAGTTTGGCCTTTGCACGGATCCCTTAACATCATTTCTACCTTAAATTTGATCTCAGGACTATTTTACTCTACAGTCATCTGGCTGGCATCCCACGGGTGATATTTCAATTTCTACATCAAGTACAATCATACAATGTTTAAACCTGATGTTTCAAAACGTCCATGAGAGTGTTGACTGTGAGAATTATTCAATTTTGGCTTAATTATTTATGACCATCGCAAATTTGATGAACGTGTAATTTGTGAGTTCAAATAGAAAGGTTGTTAATCTCATTAGCATCATTGCATGAAAATGTTGCGGTCACAGTCACGGTTTCACATGGTCAAGACGGGCACACAGTATTCGCTTATGTTTCATCTAACGGATACTTGACCATCCTAATCAAATTGTTTCCAATTAATTGACTCGTTTACTTGGCACAATGAGAGGGAACTTTTCTCCCAGTCAGAGTGGGGTGAAGTTCCATACATAACCAACTCTCGGTAGGACGTGACCCAGTGCTATCTTTGGCATGGTGTGAATATAGGGGTGACTTTTCATCATGGCACAAATGCTTCTGATGCAACAACCACAAATACAAGCCTATTGGTTACATAGTTAGACAACAAACTCAAAAGTTTGGACACACTTAAATCTCAAACTTATGCTGAAATGCTTGAAATGACTTTTTTAAGACAAATATCAATTGTGCCTATTTATATATTTATTCATTTATTTATTTATTATTATTATTATTATTTAAATGCATTTTTTAACTCCCTGGAATGCACCTTATGAAGTTCGTTGAAAGAACTACTTAGAAAAAGCTAAAACAAAGCTGTGTTTTTTGGTCAAAACCTAATCCTTATGCTGCCGTTTGTGTTATTTTCTAGTTTTGATGACTTTACTATTATTCTAAAATGTAGAAAATGATGATAATAAAGAATAAGTAGTTGTGTCCAAACTTTTGAAAGGTAGTATACTCAATGTCAATGTTATATTTGCAACATTTCACTTCCTTTTCTATCGCAACAGTCATTGAAAATGTTCATGAGGTATTCAAATTATGACCCTTTATCTTAAAGTCATTCGCAATTATCAGAGGTTTGTTTCTGCGGAGCTGAACTTTAGCTGGAAAGAGCAATCTTATTCCTATCACATCCCTTCTGAGTAATACTTCAAAGAAAAATGTTGCTTTGAAGTTTGATTTGAGTGATTCTATGAAATGCAGGAGTAGCACAAAGAGTTGCCAGTTTCCTTTTATGAAAGTAAACAAACACGTGCCAGTTTTACTATGTGTAGTGTATACTGTAGATATGATAACACAACATGATCAAATGGGAAATCGGCATGTTGTTTCTGAAAGTTAGAGTATCCTAGGATTGGTCACATTAAGCCGACTCACTGACAAGCGGCAGCTCCTATCAGACATTTTTGCATCAGCTCCAGTGTGTTCCTTTGTGGCGCAACCGGAAGCGCATTGCATCGGATCTCGCATTGAAACCAGACGGTGATCGCGTTCACATAATGACGCGCGTAATTCCAATGCATTTTTCCCTCTAACATTACATTTTTACTCCACTGTTGGTTAAGTTTAGGTTTAGGGGTTCAGTTTATAAAAATATGCATTCTTCCTCACTGTATTACAGCCTTTACAGCTGAAAACATCTCGCTTTACAACTCGCTTTTGGCGCCCCTCTGTGGACATTTCACCCGGAGAAGGGAGCTCACACTTGCCCATACGGAGTTAACACTTACCGCTGTGGCCACTGGGGGCAGTGTTTCGCATTTCGGTAAGCACAGACTGATTTCAGCTAACGAAATTTCAACCTACTGTTTCTGATTTCACTATGAGATCAGTCTGGAAAACTATGGAGCCCCTTAGAGGACAGGGCAGAATTAGTTTTTTCTGAAATAGTTTTCATTCCCTCGCAATAGTTTGCATTGCTTTGCAATATGTTTTGCGTGCCATCTCAATACTTTTGAGCTTCCTCGCAATAGTTTGCGTTTCCTTGCAATAGGTTTTTGTTTTATTTTTACTCACGTTAATGTGACACTTGGGACTGCCGCTCTGAAATTATGAGGTCCAGAGATTGAACTGCATTCAGACTAGTACAGTAATGCATGGAGCTAATGCATTCTATCCTTCTAACTGGTAATTTGTACTCATGACAGAAAAGATCTCGCGACCCAGCAGAGAATTATCCGGTGAACCATGGTTGAGTAACCCTGTGTAACGGGAGCCAGCTGATAGATAGCTGTGTAATGTGTATAAACCTCACTCTCCTGACCTCAAGAGGCGCACTAGCAACTGACACTAGAGGCTGCAGAACTTCCTTGTTAGCGCACCCATCTCCCATGCCGGAGACGCCGGTTCGAGTCCCGTATGGAGTGGGTAGAACAGGAGCGTCACACCTGCTCTAGTTAAACATAATATATATTTTTACAGTTTTTTTTTTCTCCCCAATTTGGAATTCCCAATGTACTCTAAGTCCTCGTGGTGGCGTAGTGACTCGCCTCAATCCAGGTGGCGGAGGACGAATCTCAGTTGCCTCCTCGTCTGAGACCGTCAATCCACGCATCTTATCATGTGGCTTGTTGAGCGTGTTACCGTGGAGACGTAGCACATGTGGAGGCCCATGCTATTCTCCGCAGCATCCACACACAACTCACCACGCGCCCCACCGAGAGCAAGAACCACATTATAGCGACCACGAGGAGGTTACCCCATGTGTCTCTACCCTCCCTAGCAACTGGGCCAATTTGATTGCTTAGGAGACCTGTCTGGAGTCACTCAGCACGCCCTGGATTCGAACTCACGACTCCAGGGGTGGTAGTCAGTGTCAATGCTCGCTGAGCCACACAGGCCCCCCTACATTTTTACTGTTAATTATATGATAAATCATACTTTATACATCTAAAAACCAGAATGTTGACAATATTTTTACGTAAAATTACATGGATTGTCTTGTTAAATATAATACTTTTTTTACTGTCCATGTTAAGGTTACTGCCCGTTAACATTTTTTTTTACCATTGCATTTTTACATTCTTTTACCTTTAAAATTACTGGCATTTTTTTGCAATGAAGTAAATGCCACTAAAAGTATTGCATCTTTTTTTTTTTAAATCACTTTAATATTGTAATGAATGGTGTGAGAGGAGCAGTTTTTTTGGAACACCTTTAAGGGAAAACACAAAGCTGTGCAGTTAAATTTTTCTTTTATTAATTACATTATCGATATTAGCAACTTGTTCACTTATTGCACATTAAATGATACGAAAGATCTACACACAATACACTTTAAAACAGTTTGATCATGTACATTATACAACAATGTGGCTGAAATGATCCTCTCAAAATGCAATATGAGCACATGAATATTAGAATAAAGCCAATGAATTCTGACCCATGCCAGAAATAAGAAGTCCACATTTTTACTATTATTTCCCATTGGAGTGCGTAATGATTTTTCAATACCCCTTTTTAATGATTGCAGACAAATATAGGAGACATTTAAGAACTCACTGTGTAGTATGTGATCGTTTAAGTGTTACAGAGTGCTCATAAGGCATTAGAAAGGGAGGGATAACAAGCCCCGCCTCTTGTGATGTCATAATGGACAGTTTGTATTGGAAGCACCCATGAGTTTCTAGTGCGGGGCTGAATTACACAGTTTATGTACATGGATTATTACAGTGAACTCAAATGGCTCACTTGGATTGAATGGCATACTACCACACTACGTACTATTTCTGCAGTATGCAGCATGTATACGGTGTTCAGTGTGCACAATTTCTGTATAGATTACCCAAATTACCTACTATATTTGCCGAAATATGCAGAGCACACTGCATGGAACACTTTATCCAATAATGCACTTCTTTTGTCAAGTACTTTTGATCAGGTTGGGTTATATGACAAAAATGTAGAACATACTTCTGTTTAAAAAGTTAGTCTGTGCATACTGCCTTACGTACTATACTGCACAGTATGCAGTATGCAGTAAGCAGTACGCAAGTATTCCACTCCAAACAAAGACCCTGTTACTTGTTAAAGACATACATTACAGAAGCAAACCCCAGCAAACATCAAACACGATAGGCCATAGTCTTTCGCTCTAAATGTGTCTTTAAATTCAGATCTGTATGTACAGTGCAGTTTACTAATACACATCTAAGGAAATCAGATAAGTTTAAAAGTCAACATGAAATGGCATTTGCAACCAATTTTACTTCCATAATGTAGAGAAAAAAATGGACAGCAAGTTGCTACTTAATTTTATCCATCGGCAATTGACTGGTTTATGTAAAGTGGCTTTCATTTTTTTTCTACATTGCCGAATCATGCACAATATGATGAGGACCGTGTCTTAAGGAAGTAGGGTCGATTTTGATATCATGCTGATTTAAACCTGTAAACTGCTGCATTATGTAAAAGACAAAATCTGTGGAACTGGTTGGCACATACGCAAGGTTAAACTGCCAAGTCAAGGATCAGTTGTGATTACATATCGTCCTTCTGATATAAATTGATCGCTTGGAAAAAGAAGAATCACTTGTCAAATCGAGCAAAAACGTTGACATCTGTGCAACAAAGAAATGAAATATGAGTGTTATGCAACATGTTTTGGTTTTCACAGATGTTCCTCTTAGTATTGAGAAAAAAAGAGTATGTTTGTTGTTTTTCACTTATTCAGCTGTGATCCAGTTTTAAAGTGACCCCGACCGAAAGGTGAGTGTGTATGGAAAAACTTCACTTTTTGTTGATGATTGTTCTTGAGAAAAATCCATTTTGGTGTCCACATGATTGTTCTTTAAAGAAACATCTTTGGGAAATGACATGCACAGATGTGTCTCTTTGATATTATGGTGAAACAGGACATTAGGTTAGTCTGTAAATAAAACGAGAAAAACATAATTCACAATTAGCATATTCATAATTATCACTTCTCATCAGAAGTTTTAGGTTTCTTTTGATTGCATTAATTTTAATCAGTTTATTTAATTTCTTTCACAGTTACTTTATTGGTTGTTTTACTCTCAATGTGTTAATGAGTGCGTTTACATGCACACCGATAACTACCAAAAATAACTACTTTTTTAAAAAAAAGTAAAAAAATAAAAATAAATAAATAATTAAAAAAAATTGGTAACACTTTCTATGAAGCCCATATTTATAATGCATTATAAAGGCATTATAATGCATTAGTAACGTCTGATAAAACATCTTATAATATGTTATAACTTATAATAATTGTAACCACAATTATACATTACAATGCTTACCTATTCATTGTTATACCTTAGAGTATAATGCATAATAACACAAGCAGTTCTGTCTGCATTAGTTACAATATATTATATATATTTGTAATATATATATAATAGGTATGCTTTAAGTAAAGTGTCAAAAGCAATGTCTTCTTATAAACATCCATAATATATTTCTAAGTGGCTGTAAGACATTACAACTCATGCTGGAAGTTATATATATTATACATGCACAAAATACAAAATAACACACATTCAATGTACATTTTGAGAATATTTCTAAAAATACTTGTAAAGCTACAAGGTTAAAATATATCAGATACTTCCTACTGTATTGGTAAATCTCATATTTCACCCCAAAGTCTAAAGATAAAATTAAGAAATTTAATATTTCAAGTAAACAAAATTAAGCCCATTTTAAGGCCATTTAAGACTTTATATGCATTGGGACAACTAAGCAGATTTTCCCCCAAATCCTCATTATGGTAATGCAAAAAGTCTAATTCTGATTACTGTAATAGATCAACACAACCTGCACCATCATCATAGCAGCTAACTGTTTAAATACAATGCGTTTGTTTTTATCTTGCAACTGTTCGATTGGTGGAATGGGAGACTCTACCATCTCTACATACTTCACTTATCAGACGAGTCACAGGGGCATCGAGTGAAGTGCCACCCATCCTACTCAGAACAGTGTGATATACGGCCGGTGTACAGATCGTGACAAGAGAGGCATTCAAAAATAAATCAGGGGGATGGATGAGAGACAAATAGGTGGGAATGTGGGGGAAACAATAACACAGAGAGACAGAAAGCTAACAAAACAAAATAAAGAATGAGAAAGACAGTGCTGGGGAAGCTTCTTTTAAACTAATTTGGAAGCTACTCCAAAAGTAACATAGTAACTACAGTCAAAATGCCCTTTAGGAAAAGCAGATAGCTACATTAGTAATAAAAAGCAATACAAAATATCTATATGGAAGCTATTTGAAAGGTCATAGTATACTAAGGTTTTCCGTGTGCCTCTACGTCTCGCACACAGTGCGTGTGATGGAAATTTAGTCACCAGGTCTGCTACCCGACCCAAGCCTGATGGCACCTGACCCAACTGGCTGGACTCGGGCCAGTTTTTCAAGTGTAACTTTGGGTTTCGGTTTGTAATTAATGAAAAAATTAATTATTATTATACATATTTTGTACATTATTTTTTTAGGCTACAGTTATTTAATATATAATATATAGGGCTATCAATCGATTAAAATTTGTAATCAAATTAATTACATGATGTGCCGATTAATCGAATTAATCGCAATTAATCGCATATCAATATTTACTGAGAAAGGCCCCAAAATGTAGCATATAATGATTAAAATAACTATAAATATAAAATAAATATCATAATTCAGATAATTCAAATACATCATATTCATATATTGTGGCAGCAGACAAGTAAATCATTTAGTCAATACAAAAAGTGGATTAAAGTATAAATATTTTGTTTGTTTTATTTCCATTTCATTGAACGTAACCCTACGAGGAAGCGGAACGTCATCACTCAATGATCACATGCTACACGGACGGGTTTAGCCGTTGCGCACCCTCTCTGTGTTTACGTCAGACGTCCCACAGCGCCCCCTCCCCCCGGAGTTCGGGGACCCCCTGCAGCTGCGGGCCCTGGGGCTTAAGCCCCGGAAAGCCCATGCGTTAAACCGACCCTGCTTACGAGGTCGGAAATCGTAAATACGATGTTATGTGCGTTCAAGTGATTTTAGTCGTAAAGAACCAACACATTTTACAATCTTCTTTACATAGTAGCGGAGGCAGAAACCTTTTTTTTAGCACCAATGCAACAAAATGAAGAGCAAAGCAGACATGCATTTTTAGACATCATTGTTTTATTATATCCATGCATGTGGTTACAGACAAATGATGTAGAATAGTAAAAATGCTTTTTTGTGTACTGTTAATGAAGAGTAACGATAAAACTGAAAATAAAACTAATTTTGCTGGTTTATGCAGCGACAAGCGTTTGCAACAAAACTACATTTCCCATCATTATATGTGTCCGCACTTGAATGATAAAATAGGTAGATAAGGCATTAATTACACACCTAATGCATGGCATTCCGAGTGAGTTTGATTCATTCATTCATGATAGACTGATCATCTTGTTAATGATTTAAAGCACTGAACACGTTTTATAAAACACCCTACATGGCAGAATGTAACATTTTTGAGACAAGAGAACAGATTCCTTGTCAAACTATAAAGATATCTTAATTTTACCAGTATCAGGTCTCATCCGTGATCATATTTTCAAAAGCTATGGCCAGACGTGCAGTCCTCCAATAATGTTACAGCTGACAAACAGGAACGCCCACTAATGACACAGATCGCAGAGTCTAGCGACACCAAGCCACAAAGTCGCTGGCGGTGTAAACGGGGCTTAAAAGTGGCTTAAGTCGTGGCTTTCATGTGCTCGTCAATATGATTATTGCGACATGACTTGAACGTGCTACCATATGTCCTCGTGATGCTTTTGGAGGAACACACTAGTTTTCAGTGTTTCTAGTTACACAAGCTGTTTTTTGCATGCTGTGCCAAGGTAAACGTAATTTGAAAAACGCATCTCAAGATCCCTGCATCCTGCTGTGCTCGGTCTAGCTGTCTAGATCTGTGGAAGGCTGTGCTGTTGGGTTGACGAGGTGTTGGTGGTTGGTTTTACTTGTACAGCTGGAGTTGCACTGTCTGCCCCCTACTGCTGCAGATTTGTAAAAACATCAAGGTGGTACATCAAGCTTGAATTGGTTCTAAGGTAGGAACATTCCTTATTACGGAACTTGATTAACCGTGTTAATTTATTTAATGCATTATTTTTCATATCATTAATCGCACAAAATTAACGCGTTAAATCGACAATCCTAATAATATTTTATTTAAATTTTAATGTAACTTATTTCGCACACATGCTCTCACTCACAGACATGTGAGAAAAACAGACGAGTAAGGGGCTATTCACAACCAAGTGTGTTTTC
>NC_059349.1:52979939-53027439 GCF_019703515.2 Myxocyprinus asiaticus | reverse complement strand
TATCGGCACCAATTAATCAGTAAAACCGGTATATCGGTCTACCTCTACAATCGACAGCATTTGCTGCATAACTGTTGATGATCACAAAAAGTAATTTCGACCCGTCCTTCCTTTTCTTTAAATAAAAGAAGAAAAAATCTATGTTACAGTGAGGCACTTACTATGGAAGTGAATGGGGCAAAATTTTAGAGGGTTCAAAAGCAGAAATGTGAAGTTTTTTTCTAATTCACTGCATACAGTCCATTTACACTACCAACTTAATATGAATGTGCTGTCTTTGTTTAAATCGTTGGTGCTTGATGGAATGGACTATATAATAGGACGTAGACGTTGAATAACTGGAGAAGAACCTCAGAATTAAATGGCACTTGCTCACGCATTTTGACTGTTGCGCAGGTGATTTCTCAAAACCAACTTGCACCTAGACTTAGCGCATGCTTGCATGAAAATACAAAAACTTCATGGCCATGTCCATTGACTTTGCGCTTATGACTTAAGGCATTGCCCTGCGCTTAACACTTGTGCACTTAAAATAGGGCCCATGTTGTTTACGTCTTGTGGCTATACTTCTGAAACCATGAGTATTTTAATGTTTACAGATTGGCCCCATTGGTTTCCATTGAAAGTGCCTCACTGTAACCCAGATTTTTGCTTTTTTATTTTGCTAAATAAATTTTTCCAAAGTAATTACACATTTTTGGTTTATCTGAACGGTACAAGACATGGTGACATTAACTCCACTTGCCATCTGAACACACAAAACAAATTTGGACTTGATTGGATTTGTCTAATTGGTTGTTAAAGAAAAAAAGCGACACATTTGCTGTTTGCGGTCAAAATTGACCAACCACAGGAAATGAATGGGAAAGACTACAACTGGCTAACCTCAAAGTGTAACACAGGTAAAAGCTTTACAGCTTAGGTCAAGTAGAATATATTTACACACTACATTCAACTATTATTTCAAAAGATCTGGCAAATTTTGATTATTTGTGACACCTTTAAACGGTTCAACCATTTTTAGCCCATTGCAAATCATTGGGTGCAGCTGCAGTCCAGAAGGTGTTTTCAAGGCGTTACTCTTGGCCAAAATCAAAAGGTCTCTATATCTGATATTCTGGTCTCTAGATATCATTTTTTTCCAGTTTAAATCGCTTAGGTAAGAGCAGTAAGAGCCCACCTCTCCTCAACAAGCCACATGATTTGAGGAATCGGCATGAGTAACAAGCCAATGTTGAATACGTAGGGTTAGGACTTCTAATATCGAAGATTGCATCCCTTATAAAACATCTCTGATAATCATCGACAGAATATTTGTACCCTATATTCACATAAGAAAATGGCAAGACTGAAGTGAAGTTAATAAAAACTGACCTCCATGCGTGACGACGCGCAGGTACGGTCTGATCACCTGCATGTCTATTCTGTGCTCCTGCTCACCAATTATCACCGTCCTCCATAGACGACCCGTCCCGTCGCCCTCATCGCCCCCAGGACCTTTCGCACTGGCCACTGGAGTGTCATCTGTAGAGGAACACAAGAGCTGTTGCAATTGCTCTTTCATAGTCTCTTAGGAGACGTAATGTATTTATCAATCATGCTTTTGATAGAAACATTAAAGATATATACAGCATTCCCCTATGGGAAGATACCAAAGTCTGCAATAAACGTTTTACTCTACATGTCAACAACAGTCTCTTTTGTTTTTATTTTTCCTAAGGAATTGTAGGAGAAACATCTGAGACTTTTCATTTGCATTTCATTGCTGTCTCGTAGAAACAATTGAGACGTTAAAAAGATCTAATTTGTGATTTTTTTTAAGGTTAGTTACATAAGAAGGGTTAGTTATTTTCAGGTGTGGCCATGTGATCAACTTGTCACCATACGTGATCAGTTTACACATTGCAAACATTGTTGTTGCTTATTTATGTAAAGGGTTTTTTTGTTTTTTTTTGGCGTGAACATGTAATGCATCCTGTTTTGTAACTGAAACTGCCTGACCTTTGACCTCTGACTGACCTTCCCATTCCAGTTCAGTGCCGTTGGTGATGGACCCGAGAGAATCATCATCTGGCGTGTCAATGTCATCTACGTTTATGTCCAGGTCGTCGGGTGTTTCAAGGAAGTCCTCCGAAAGGACAGAACCTTCGCTTTTATCGAGCGACAGGTTGATCTCCGGGGCGATCAGTGTGCGCCGCTTGCAGTGGACGGATTCTATGTGATCATCTGTCAGAGCGCCATGATGTGCTGGACAACACAGAAAACACTTTTACAAACCTTCAAACATACTAAAGAAAAAGTATTCACTTTTTACCCCAGTGAATATTTCTCAGGGTAGATCTCAAATGTTGTTCACTTTCACACATTAAAATTATCATCCCTTTTGTATTTATTCTGTTTTTAGATGTTCTATAAGTACTTTATATAAAACTAGTGTATAAAATACTGTATATAAAATGTTTTATTTATTTATGTAACAGAAAGTATACAGAAAATAACAGAACAATGTAGGCCTAGTAACAAAAATATTCAGATTACAATAAGGTTCCATTCATTAACATTAGTTAATGCATTAGGTATGAACAAACAAAAAACAATATATTTTTCACAGCATTTATAAATCTTTTTTAACCCTCCTTTGGTATTCGGAGGTAAATTAAAATGGTTTAATTTATCTGAGCAGTACAAAACTTGGTGCAAAAACAAAAATGGGCTTGATTCAATAAGTTTAAGGGGTCATAAAAAAGCATCACCTTTGGTATTTGTGGTCAGAATTGACCGAACATTGAAAATGAATGGGACATTTTTATTTATCTATCAAATACAATCAATAAATCAGCCACAATGCAGAAAAAACAGACAGAAATTACAGGGTGAGACTCTAAAACATCCTTAGTGCAAAACTTACACACCCACTTACACACAAACATATTTAAACACACACTCAGAAATGTTTGCAAAATAAATTTTTACTATAGAAAGTTTGAAATTGCATAATGTTTACTCCGATTCTTCTGTTTTATAATCTAATTTAATTTTCAGAATTTTGTAGCTCATTTTTGCTTCTAAATGTTCAACTTGACATTATTATGCATTTACTTTGAGTTATTAAATGTTTATGTTTGAAATAAATTATTGGAAGAAAAAATCTTATTATGTGTATTCTTTTGTAACACCATGGTCAGGTTTGATTGCAAGCATAATGACATTAACTGCAAAAACTGACACTTCAAATCCATTTCAAAATGCTAAACTTTGACAAATAATAGTTTGATAATGTCTAAATAAATATCCAAATGCATATCTTGTGATAAAATATAAAATTAGGTTACAACAAGCCATCAGACAACACAGTATGTGTCTACAGTCATCTACTGGCTGTTACAGTCATGACATGTTTTCAAGTCATGTTATTTATATTTTGTTCACCAGATGAGAGCAATCTGCCTCCAATTTATGTCACCTTCTCATATTTTCCTCATGTTTCAACTTATAGAAGTGTAGGTTCTAAATATATATATTTTTAATTTGCTTATTTGTTTATGCAAATTAATGGTAACATTTAGAAATGTACATGTAAAAAAAATCAAAATAATATAAAATCCCAAAATAAATGTATCATTTTATTGTTCTTCAGGGAAGAAGATATGGTATCATTATCATCACAAAAAAAGGGTTACACATCTGACCCTTGCGGTCAAAAATGACCATGAATACCAAAGGGAGGAGCCATTTTTCAATACTATAGGAGGGTTAATAATAGTTAATAAAAATACAGTTGTTCATTGTTAGTTCATGTTAGTTCATAGTGCATTAACTAATGTTCTCATACAACTTTTGATTTTAAAAATGTATTAGTATAGGTTGAAATTAACTTAAACTAAGATTAATAAATACTGTAAAAGTATTGTTCATTGTTAATTCATGTTAACTAATGTTGTTAAATAATGTTAATAAGTGGAACCTTACTGTAAAGCGTTACCAGATTATTATATTAGAATTCATATTTAGAAAATTCAGATATTTATTTTCAATGTAGAGTGTAACTTTTTATTAATTAGCAAGACATAGCAAATGCATTCAGTTTTCATTGTATTTTTTTGTTATATAAAATTAGCTTAAAATTTGACATTAAGCTAAAAAACAAAAACAAACAGCTAATGTTTTAAAAGCATTTTAATTTTTCAGTAAAAATAAATATGTATTTATTTTTTTATCATTTTGTTTATTTTTTTTATCAGATTATTGGGTGGGGCCACAAACGTTTTTCTAGTTTCAAAGACAGGCACGACCTTGCCTACACAAAAGCCATTGAACATTTCCACCAAAAAATGTTCCACCTATTTTTCCCCCTTAACAAAATAAGGGGCAAGTAGTCACAATGGGCTTTAAACTGACACTGATTTGACAATAAAAGGAAATTCTATCAAAAGTTAAAAGAGATAATCTATATAGTAAACATTGATTAAACAGTACAATTAATAAATCAACAAAAAGGAAAAGATAACTTACAAAAATATCAAAGCATTGATTTGGATGACGCAAATTATATTTAACCATTACATTACATTTTTAAGTTAATAAATTCCTAATTAGCAGAACTTTCATATTCTGATTTTGTACTACACATGCATGTTAATTGCTCTTAACTTGAAATAGTGAGTAAGCTAACTCATACATTTTGATGGCACTTAACTTTAATTTAACTCTCTGATCTTGATTCAGTCATGGACAATGGTTGCATATGTTTGAGTTTTCTTAAATTAAAATGACCATATCCATTTAAATAGTTTTATTAGAGCGAACCTACTGTAACTGAATTGAGTAAACCCAATTAATGTTAAATTAACTCTTCTAAATCTCAACACAACAAAACATTGAACATTAACATGTCTCCCCCTTTACATTCATCTTGCACTAAGACACATTATATAACATTTAATTTGAACATTTACACTTCCTATCGAGTGACATGCAAAGCATGCATGAAATTAGAAATACCCTGCCCAGTTTTAGTTAAACAAACCAAAAAAAAAAAAAAAATATCCATGTTGTCCCAACACAAATAGATTAAGTAAAGCTTGCTTGAAAGCGTTGAAACAACTCAGTTATTTTAAGTTCACTTGGCTACTTTAATTTTTTGAGTAATATGAACAAGGGAGGATTCAGTAAAACTGACAATAGTGAAAGTTCATGTTTTTGAGTGCACAACACATGCAATTTTATGAATTCATTTCAATAAAAAAAGGGGGATGAGGAATGTCTAATAGTCTACATAATTTTTTTGATAGTTTTTGGACCAGTGCCAGTACACAGGGGATGGAGTTAGCTGCACGATGCCGAAAATAAAAAACAAGCTATCGATAGAATGTACCGTCACTTGTCGTGGCTGGTTAGGACAAAAACTCTGATTACCATGTAAAATATGCATTTTATCGCATGTCGTTTGCCGTCAGTTTAGGACACGGTGTGACTGTGGAGGCCTGTAGCCTCCTCTATGTTTCTGTTTGATTTCCGAGTCCTCCGTTCAAAAAAATAAGGCTGGGCATAGAAATGCATCAATTCTTGGACTACAAACTCTTCAGACATGTTTAGTAAGTTCTGTTCTCTGTTTTGTGTGCAGCTGTGTTGTGTTCTGTTGTCACTATCGCTGTGTTGGACCTGTTTTTAGATAAACAAAACAAGTTTTCGCTTGAACTCCCCAATGTTGCGAGGGGGCTGCATGAACTGTTGCTCTCGTGTCCTATCATGAACGCACACAGGAGATCAATGGTCAGTGAACATTTTCACTAAATAATAGATTAGATTTCAGTTTGTTTCTCACCAAATCTTATCTTATGCTTTCATAACAATCATGAGTCTCATGGAATAATTTATTAGACTTCTGAATTATACTTTTGTGTTCTTTTGAAGTTTGAAGAGGTGGTCACCATAAACTGCCATTGTATGACATCACTGAGCACAAAATTTGTTCACAATTTCTCCCTTTGTGTTCAGAAAGTCATATTGGGTTATAACAACACAGGGGTGAGTAAACAATGACTGAATTTACATTTCTGGGAGAACTAATCCTTTAAGGTGCACATTTACTGCAATTTAAAATGTAAAAATGTTATATGCAGAACTTTTCTAAACATTTATGGTTTGCATGCGCTGAGCTGAATTTATAGAACTTACAAGTTGTATTGTCAGTGAGTCCATCTAAATCACCATCTTCTGGAAGAGGCCTGTAAATAAACAAAATAATAATAATTGGCCAGTCGACCAACTACACATACATTCAATCATTCATAGAGCTACCACTTTTGATAACAATATTGATAAAATATACACCACTTTAATTAAGCGACCACAATAATGGCCTTCAACAAATAGTTTCAGGATTAGTTTACAAACTGCTACCTCAAGTTCAACCAACATTTCATTGTTATTCCATTGACATTGTCATTATTTTCTAAGCCACTGGCAAACCTCACACATACAGTAAATTCACATCTGTGTGTCAACCCACGAACAACAAAGACATCTAAACCATGTGTTTCAGCAGAAGTAAATGCGGCAATTATCACATCACTGTAAGGCATTATGTTTGGGAGGGTTTGTGTAATGCGGAATGGCTGACTACACAGAGTGTGTAATTACCCAGCAGTCTGGACGATGTCAGGGAACAAGCTGTTTAATAAGACAGGATCAGAAGGAATAATTCAAGTTACAGAACTGAGCATTTGGTGTCTCTAGTTTAGAGAATTCAGTTTAGTCATGAGATGTTGTCTGTAGAAGGTACTTTAGGATCATATTTCTAGTTCTTGTTTTAAAAGTTATCATAGAATTAGTTTTAATGGAAGTGAACGGGGCCAATTTTTGGAGGTTTAAAGTCAGAAATGTGAAGCTTATCAGTTTTTAAAAGCACTTAAATGATTTCGTCTGTTACAACGCGTGTTTTCTTTGAGCTGTTAAATTGTTTAAATGGGATAAAGGCCTGTTCACACCAAATCCGTGATGATTTTGCGAGACGAACGTCTGACAGAAGGTCTATTCACATCGAGTCCAGTATTTCACTCCAGTGCAGTAGGCGGTGCTGTTGCGGTGCAACAAGTTCCAGTCTCCTTCCGCACCCTTCAGCTGTTAGAGATTAATATGGACCATTTCAAGGACTGTTCGTTGGTGACGTCACTGTTCCCTGAACATTTCCTGTTTGTCAAAACAGAGACTATTTAGCAGAGATGGGCCACTTCTATTAAAATGAATGGAAGAAATTGGAACGCCCAACGGCAGCCAACGGTCAAGGGAAAAAATAGAGCCTCATCATCGCTGCCTTTAAATACAGAGCGTGCCTCCTTGGGAGACCGGTCTCTACCTGCTGGTGTCTTCGTGGGTCCAGAAACAGAGCGGTGAGGGTCCAGTGCGAGTTAGATGCGTCGCCGGGGATTGGAGCATGTGTCGCAGCCGGGCCGCTCAAATGAAGCCGGAGCCACACGTGCCTCGAACCAATAAAATTCGACTGCTTATTTGAAATATGTTCTTTTATCGTAATCTTGACCATCCATTTTGGAGATTTTGGTCTTTCCCCATTCAAGTAGATAGGAGCTGCACTGTCATGATGCTTGTTTACATATAAAAATAGCTGCCAAAACTGCCCAAGAAGGTTCCAAATATGACTGACTTACCTTGAAATAGACTTAGTATCCGGAAATACATTTGGACCATTCTAATTCATTTGTTTTTGTTTACATTCTTGAAATGGTCTGTACTGAATTTTGTTAAAGCATTTATTTACCTACTTTGGCATAACTGTTTTATTATGTTCTTTCCATGGTGTTGATGCATTTTGAGAAGTATATAATCTGTGTTTGAAATGTGAGTGAGACGAGTAAAGAATGTTGTTTCATATTTATTTGCACATGTATTTTGCTACAGGTAGATCTATATTACAGACTCCCAAACTCAACTTCTATTTTTATAATCGCTGGATTAATGCCTGGATAATATAACACAAGGCACAGTGATATAAATACACGTGGAATAATGTACATTCAGAATAACCGGTATAGTATAAAATATCATGCATATATTAAAAATAATATAAAAGAAAACACTGCTCACTGTCTTTTCTTTATTGTAATTATTGCAATAATTTGTTATATTGTCCTTGCAATAAAAATAGCAGTGTGGTTCTGCAGTTTTTTTGTCTAAAACATTGCATGTAACAAATCTTTTTATGGGATATTTTACTACGTGCTTAGTGCAAACAAACTTGCTGAACCTCGCTGCTATTTTTAATGCCGTGAGAATATACAGGGTCATTCATATACATTTTAAATAATGTACATTAGCAGACTTTCAAAAATAGACCTAGCTGGGAGCCTGGGTAGCTTAGTGAGTATTGACGCTGACTACCACCCCTGGAGTCGCGAGTTCGCATCCAGGGTGTGCTGAGTGACTCCAGCCAGGTCTCCTAAGCAACCAAATTGTCTTGGTTGCTAGGGAAGGTAGAGTCACATGGGGTAACCTCCTCCTGGTCACGATTAGTGGTTCTCGCTCTCAATGGGGCATGTGGTAAATTGTGTGTGGATCACAGAGAGTAGCATGAGCCTCCACATGCTGTGAGTCTCCGTGGTGTCATGCACAGCGAGTCACATGATAAGATGCGTGGATTGATGGTCTCAGAAGCAGAGGCGACTAAGACTTGTCCTCCGCCACCTGGATTGAGGTGAGTAACCGCGCCACCACGAGGACTTGGGCATACCAAAAATTGGGGAGAAAAGGGGATAAAATAAAAAAAACAAAAAACATACCTGGTTTATGTTTGCAGTACAAAGTGTTCACGAATTGCAACTTTTTATTTTTAAGTATCTAATTTTCGCAGTATGTATCAGCTGCATGTCAATGCCGGTGTTTGCCAGTTGATTAGCGCCACCAACGCCCTGGAATAAACAGCTGCAACGACTCTCGGATTGTTGGCGGACGATTTGTCGGACCCGCTGTTAATAGCGCCATCAGAATCCATTAAAACGGGTTTGGTGTGAACAGCCCTTAACAGGATTTACGGCATTATGTCGTTATTACGAAACTGTAAAATTGGATATAACCTTACACAGAAAAGATTAGTATGTGATTTCATCACGATAAAATCATGTGAACACACATATTGTTCACATCTTGTGTCTATACTTTTGAAACGGTGAGTATTTTAACGTTTATGGATTGGCCCCATTGACCTACATTGTAAGTGCCTCACTGCAACCCAGATTTGTGCTTTTTTTTAAAGAAAAGGAAGAACGAGTCATAATTAATTTTTGTGGTAATCAACATTATGCCACAAATGCTGTCGATTAAGCTTAACTTTTATTGAACCCGGAATGTTCCTTTAATGGTGGGGAATTTTGATTCCAGTCTTTTGATACCATTCCCAAAGAGATTCATTCAGATTTGTTTAATGTTTAGCTGTCACTATATCTGCTTTTTAAATTTTTGCCAGTACGTAGCAACAAATTAGCATCCTTTGAGATAGAATCACTGATTCAACTGATTCGTCCAAAAAAAACACACACACCCACACAAAGGCATTCACGACTGAAACAACGGGAGTAAACAAGAATGATTCGTTCACTGAAAAGATTTGTTCAAAAACACAGATTCATTCACGAGCGAAACACTAGTGTGTCCCAAACCGCACACTTCTGCACTATTCTATGTCATTTTGTAGTTTAAGTAGTGTGAGTAGCATGTTATCACTGAAAATGCAACAAAATGTCTTGGTTACTGTCGTAACCTCCGTTCCCTGATGGAGGGAACGAGACACTAGGGGTCGCCCTTGGGAGCCCCAAACACCTCAGATCTTTGAGAAAAGGCCAGTGAGAACTGGCGAGTGGAATTTGCATGCCACTCCCCCGTACATACGGGTATATAAGGAGCTGGCTCGCAACCACTCATTCAGATTTTGTGCTGAGGAGCCGAGACAGGGTCCCGGCCATTTCAGCGGGTGGTACAGCATTGTGGCAGGAGGGACACAACGTCTTGTTCCCTCCATCAGGGAACGGAGGTTACGACAGCAACCGAGACGTTCCCCTTCTGTCACTCGCTCGACGTTGTGTCGATGTAGTAACACTAGGGGTCCCTATACAACTAGCTGAACCGTATTACGTGGACAGCCGGTGCAGGTGCAAGCAAGCTGCTACGTGCATAGTAGCAGGTGCACCGGTCTGCACGTAGCCTCCCCCAACGCCCCAAAAAACGTAGTATAGTTCCCCACATCCCTAGGGGGGGAAGAGACATATCTAGTATGGGAGCAGGCCGCGCCAGCTGCAACCTTTTCTCTCTATGTTTTCTCTCCACAGAGTATTCAGTTATTTGGCTGGGACAATTTTAATGCTCAACATAAGCACCGGGGAAGGTGTTCTTTTCCTGTCCTATTCTTTCAGGGGGAAAAGACCCCACGGAGACCACATCCTGCCCGGAGGGGATGTAACATGTGACATGTGGTCATGTGGGCTCAGAGCTGCACATGGAAGAGGCACGGTGGTAGGTCCTGCCTGAAAGGGGAGGAGCTCTACAAACACGGTGACCATGACAGAGAGGGCTCTGTCGAAGGGAGACACAGGTCTGCCGACAGGGAGACCATACTGCGGAAAATACATCACAGGAGGTTACCGGATTAACCGGCACCTGTGGAGCACCTACCTCAGTAAGGGCTTATTAGCACACATTCCTCTGCTGAATTCGCGAGCCACAGGGCTAGGGAGGAAGGACATCCAGGGTTCACGGGTTCGTGAACTCGCATGGGAAAATAAGTGCATATCTTTGCCTTTTTGGAGGGGAAAGGCATTATACGCGAGCGATACACCCGGCCACCTGTCCGTATTCCCGAACTTACCTGTTCGTACCTGACAGAACACGGGACGAAACCGGCTCAACCCGGAGATTGTAAAATCTCACGAAGGTATTGGGTGTTGCCCAGCCTGCTGCCCTGCAGATGTCTGCTAGAGAGGTGCCATGGGCCAGTGCCCACGAGGATGCCAGACTCCTTGTGGAGTGTGCTCGTATTCCCGAAGGGGCGGGCACGGGCTGGGCCTGGTATGCCATAGCGATGGCATCCATGATCCAGTGTTTGGAGACAGCATTCCCTTTCCGCTGTCTGCCAAAGCAGACAAAGAGCTGCTCAGAGCATCTAAAGCTCTGCGTGTGATCCAAGTAGAAGCGCAAAGTACGCACCGGAAACAGCAATGACAGGGCTGGGTCTTCCTCCTCCTGGGGCAGCGCTTGCAGGTTCACCACCTGATCCCTGAAGGGGGTTGTGGGAACGTTGGGCACATAGCCCGGCCGGGGTCTCAGGATTATGTGAGAGTCACCCGGACCGAACTCCAGGCAGGTATCGCTGACAGAGAATGCTTGCAGGTCCCCGACCCTCTTGATGGAGGTGAGCGCAATCAGAAGGGCTGTTTTCAAGGAGAGTGCATTCAACTCTACAGACTCTAGCAGCTCAAAGGGGGCTCCGCGAAGAACCACATTATAGCAACCGCGAGGAGGTTACCCCATGTAACTCTACGCTCCCTAGCAACCGGACCAATTTGGTTGCTTAGGAGACCTGGCTGGAGTCACTGAGCACGCCCTGGATTCAGGGGTGATAGTCAGCGTCAATACTCGCTGAGCTACCCAGGCCCCCCTATAGGACAATTATTAACCAAATTAAAATCATCAGCATATTGCCAATAAGCAGTAAAACACCATTATGAAAAACTGATGGTTTATTTATAATTAATTACGTAAATGTATTACGTTGTATAAGTTCATGATTGTTTTTGTATGTGTGTAATATAAAGCAACACCTACAAAAATAAATTAAATCTAAAAAAAGCAATTGGAAAATTATTTATTGTTAGAACAATAGCTTTTGTTTCTCTTTTTCTTTTATTTTTAAAGCACAATTCCACAGCAAAACAGTGATTTAATGACAAAATAAGGGAAGTGGCAAAATATCGTTATCTGCCTCTAGTCTTTGGTTAAAATCGGTATCAGCTAAAAATGTTCATATCGATGCATTTCTCATTTTTATTCCAATTTTGTGTAAAAATGTCAGTCTGATCAAATAACGTTATAAATCATGGAAACTTCTGAAAATATAAGGCATAATGAGTGCATTACATTGTGGTATACAGTATCCAATGCAGTGTTCCCTTTAAATGTAGTAGGTTATCTGGGTTTTCCATGTATGAAGAAAATTTGCATACTGTGCACAATAAACATGCTGTATACTACATAAATAGTGCAAGTAGTATGTTGTTCCATACATAGCCACTGACAATCTTCATGTTTTCCTATAGACCAACTAAAGGGTTGTCTGTCAGACATCGGGCAGAAAATCTTACCGTGGGAAATCGTCATCCTGCCATTCGTCTTTTACCTCCATGTTCTCCATGCGTAAAGTGGCTTCAGTGGTTCCCATACTGTGTTCCAGATAACACTGTTCAACAAAACCAATTACACAAGATAAACACATTTGGAAGTTGCTATGAGGTAACATTATAGAATAAATTATGTACAAAACAGTTCCATGAAAACTACAACCATTTTTTGTGAAATCACAAATGAGATCTCAATGAGATCAAATGGAGACTTTTGCTGAAGTCTCCAGCTTTTCAGATGTTTTTTCATGAGAAAGAGACCTCGGTAATCTCGAATGTCTCCTTCTAGAGTTTCAATTTCACTAGAGTGCCACCAAACAGAAGTGTACCAATAACTAGTTTTTTATCCCTTTTTATCCTATATTATCCATGCTAAATGTCCCTACCAAATTTAAAACCAAACCTACGCCCTAACTAGAAACTATAGGCCTACTATAGAAACTAAATAAAACATATTTATTTATTTTATGTACATTTTTGATGTTAAGCTAATCGTATTTATGGAATCGGGGGATTTACCCTTGACATTTTGTTTTTAAAATTTGAAAACAGAATGGATATTTTCAAACATAGAATTAACCAGTTTTTGTCCCTTTTTTCCCCAGCACAGTTTGCTGGTGTCTTTGGGCGGATGACGTAATTGGGTATTGTCACTATGTCTCTGCTAATGGTTTACTGTCAATAAAATAATTTTTTTATCTTTGATCATGTCACTGCGTCACAACTCTACTCTCATTAAAGTGTGGGAGAAGTTTGAGAAGAAGGGTGTTTGAGAGCATTTTAACATCTAAAGTTATTTAATTCAGCCTCAAATTATGAACCGGTCAGAAGTTATTTAAATGCTAAATAAATTATATAATAGAAATCAATTCACATATACAGTATTACATTTGTTGCAAATATTTTATTAGACAGGAAAATAAAGTGGTTGAAGCTGCTGCACTATCCGAGATGCCCATCAGCTGAAAGGTTGTATTACAGTGTAAATAGCTTCGTTATAATAAGAGCGATCTTGTTTTATTTTTTGAGCTACTGTTGTTTTGAAAGCTTTGGTGCTGACATTATGCAACCTATTAGCCTCTGATGTTAGCGGTTTGTGATTTGAGTCAAGTAAGCTATGGCTATTAGGAGAACAGGGGCATAAGACAATGACTGGGTGGGCACCGGCCCACCCATGTTTCTAGCCCACCCATGTTTAGCATGTTTCTATGTGGTTGCTAGGGGTTTTTGGGTGGTTTCTGGATGGTTGCTAGAGTGTTTTGGGATTGATCAAATCCCTATAAGTATGAGCAATAGAGCGCAACAGTCTGGATTTAGAAGTAAAAATCGCATAAATTGTTTTCCATAAGGGAATAGTTTGTGAATGATAACTTATAAACCTTTAAAGACAGACCAACAGTTAGCTCCGATGTTATTAATCGATGGTATATGCTTCTGTTGAAGCCATCAGTCCACATTATTCTAACAGAATTTGTGATCAATAACTACACTACCTGGGCCTGGGTAGCTCAGCGAGTATTGACGCTGACTACCATACCTGGAGTCGCAAGTTCGAAACCAGGGCGTGCTGAGTGACTCCAATCAGGCTTCCTAAGCAACCAATTGGCCCAGTTAGGGTGGGTAGAGTCACGCTGGGTTAACCTCCTCGTGGTTGCTATAATGTGGTTCTCGCTATTGGTGGGGTGCTTGGCGAGTTGTGCATGGATGCCGCAGAGAATAGCATGAAGCCTCCACACGCGCTACGTCTCTGTGATAACGCGCTCAACAAGCCACGTGATATTAAACAAATGTCTCAGTGTAATACTTTAATACTAAGTAATAATGTACTCAGTCTAACACATAAAAACCAAAACATCCACTACGTCAACAAAATCCACTACACAGAGGATAAGGTCCACTATATCATCGCACTACAGTTTGCAGCGAGGACCCTCCTTTGGAGCAATTTCCAAATGCCTGAAGGTACCACGTTCATCTGTACAAACAATAGTATGCAAGTATAAACACCATGGGACCATGCAGCCAGCATAGGAAGGAGACACATTCTGTCTCCTAGAGATGAACGTAGTTTGGTGCGAAAAGTGCAAAGCAATCCCAGAACAACAACAAAGGACCTTGTAAAGATGCTGGAGGAAACAGGTAGACAAGTATCTATATCCACAGTAAAACGAGTCCTATATTGACATAACCTGAAAGGCTGCTCAGCAAGGAAGAAGCCACTGCTCCAAAACGGCCATAAAAAAGCCAGACTACAGTTTGCAAGTGCACATGGGGACAGTGATCTTACTTATTTGGAGAAATGTTGCAGCAAGGACCCTCTCACTTTTTCTGCAACGCACTCTGACGTGGGCATGCGTTGACCAATGAGAATCTCGGAAAAACATGGCGGACAAACCCGTACATGCAGTGCGTTCATTCCCTTTCCTTTATTATTTTTCTCTACCAGCCTAAAAAGACATTCATTGTGGAGAGAGAGTCTGTAGAAGCGTTTCAATGTTTACTGGTACATTGTCGAAAATTTATATTTTAGATATAGCCATCTTTGTCCATGATTGGCACTGGATTGCTGCTTGCTGCTTGTCGTCCCTCTGTGGTACACGCCCTCCAAACAGACCTTTTGCAGTCCCATGCGTCAAACGCTCCGTTGGGGCATTCCTTGGTGTGTGAGCGCCCTTAGCCAACTTCATGCTGCTGAAAAAGTTCTATTTAAAAGGATTGTTCACCCAAAAAAATTTCTAAAAATATTCTCTCATCATTTACTCACTTTCATGCCATCCAGATGTGGATGACTTTCTTTCTCTGCTGAACACAAATTAAGATTTTTAGATAAACACAATGCAAGTGAATGGTGACCAGAACTTTGAAGCTCCAAAAATCACATAAAGACAGCATAAAAGTAATCCATACAACTCCAGTGTTTAAATCTATATCTTTAGAAGCGATTTGATAGGTGTGGATGAAAAACTGTCCTTTTTATAAATAAATCTCCACTTTAACTTTCACTTCTAATTTCTTTTACATTTTGCAAGTGAAAGTGGAGATTTATTGCAAAAAGGGATTGAAATATGGATCTGTTTCTCACCCAAAGTGATTGCATCACTTTAGAAGACATGGATTTAACCACTGAAGTCGTATGGATTGCTTTTATGCTGCCTTTATGTGCTTTTTGGAGCTTCACAGTTTTGGTCACCATTCACTTGCATTGTATGGAACTACAGAGCTGAGATATTCTTCTAAACATCTTTGTTTGTGTTCAGCAGAAGAAAGAAAGTCAAACACATCTGGGATGGCATGAGGGTGAGTAATTGATGAGAGAATTTTCACTGTTGGGTGAACTATCCCTTTAAGTGATGATTGATTAAACAGGGCTGGCAGGAATCAGGCCTGGGTGTGTCTAGTCCAGCTGAACCCAGTTATCAATGCAGTTTCGTAGATTTGGTTACTAAGGGGGCAAATACTTTTTCCACACAGGCCCATTTGGTTTTGGATAACTTTTTTGCTTCAGTAATACAATTATAATTTAAAAATAGTATTTGGTGTTTTCTCAGATTGCCTTTGTTTTATGTTAAATTTCATTTGAATACCTGAAACAGTTTAGTATGAGATACACACAAAAATAGAAGAAATCAGAGTGGGGGCAAATACATTTTCACAGCACTGTATATATACAGTATTTGTATATTTCAGAATATTTTGCAATGTGCTTCAAATATTTTGTATTTTATACTTCTAATCCTCAACGTTATATCAATAGTTTTATACATTTCCATAGTTCTTAATTTGATTACATCATTCACAATGCTACATGGAATAGTAGTTCATTCCCTCATGAAAGACCTTAAGTACACAGTGTTGTACCTTATATATATATATATATATATATATATATATATATATATATATATATATATATATATATATATATATTTTTTTTGCTTCAAATCAAAGTTTGTAATGTTGTGATTCACCTTGGAGCTGGTTGATATGGTTCAAGGCTTAGAATTCTTATATGAAGGAATTTCTAAAATCCCTATGGAAGAAATGAATAGGAAAAATACTTATGGAGCCAAGACTGTTGCGCTGTATTGTAATAGTGATGTTATTGAACAGGTGTTGACATTTTGAGATTGTGCCCAGACTGAGAAACATAACAAAACCTAACATAATCTGATAAAATAACAAGTGATTTTATCCTTGAAGAGTTGGCGATTTTATTACACCAACAAACTTTTTAGACGTTTGGAAATAATTTCTTCTGAATAGGGGAAAATATGATGGTAATTGGGTTAATGCATATAAGGGACACTAAATTGATCAGCTTGTGGAATACTTACCACAAAAGAGTTTTCTCGCCGCTGGCTTTGATATGTATTTGATATCGTCCACCTTCAGCCCTGTTGATTTTTAATTCCAGCTGGTTAAATCTATAGTGTTTACATTGGATGAGAAAGTACAACCATATAGTTCCACGTCACTGTCTGTCTTTCTGTCAGTGCCAAGACAGAATCAAGCTGGTGTCTGTCAAGTCGAATAGAAGCCAGTAACGCCTGTGGTTGCACACAAAAAACAGGGCATCTGGCAGTGCCACACTGGGGCGGGTGGATGATTTCAGGACAGTCCCAAACAGAACGTTTCAAAATCTGCACAATCCCATTCTTAACTGGAAACATGAACATATAGGTCCCATTTGCTCACCGAATGTGCAGTAATCAGGCTAAATCTGTTTTATTTTCATCCTTGAATGACAGCAGACTTACAGATTCAGAGAACGCGCCGTTCGAGACCACCATATAATCCCAACCCGGTGATGAGAGAGCTGTGGCCTTTCTGATGTGATGATTACATAATCTCACCTGTAGTCTCCTCCCCTTCTTTTTGTCACTCTTTTTCTGTATCTCCCCCTCTAAATGTGTTTATTTCACGATTTACGAAAGGAAAATGTCTCCCAATCTCTGTGTTTTTGCTCTGCTAAAGATGGATGTCCCTTTCACTGTTCCCTAGCAACAACATCCTTGTCTCTGCATCTCTGGACCGCTCGCACAATCTCTCCTCTGTGAATTCCTCCCTTCTATAAATCTCTCTCTCTCTCTCTCACACACACACAGCTGTCTGATGCTCTGGGCTGTGTAAGCAGAGACTCACCCCTCTGTCTCCTGAAGCACTGTGATTGGTGGACACACATTTCCTTCTGCTCTTTCATTAGCTCAGGTTCTATTTGATGATGTCATCTGTTTAGTACTCAGGAGGCTTGTATATCATGGCTTCCAGGCTTTATGCAGTACATGTTGGTGCCCGGTGCATCTCATATGACATTTGCAGTCTATTTAGGCCATAAAACTGGTCACGTCATGTTTCTTTACATAATGTTTTCGACACTCATTTAGGTAAAGCAAAAAAACGTAGACAAATGTTTTTCAAAAAATGCATTTAAAATCAGTCCTTTGTTAATTGTAAATGAGGAAAGTACTTGAAATTTGCAAAAATAAAGCTGGTCTTATAAGAGGCCATTTGATCTGATTTTTTAAATATTTTTTTAAATGTTGCAAATGTATGTAGCTAATGAAAATCCATGAAATCAACACATTTATTTTTAGACAAAATACTTATTTAAAATTTTCCATTTTGCTCAATGTGATTACATCAAACGTTTTTTTAATAACAGTCCAGTTATCTAAAGGATGGTATTTGGGGTAAAAAGTACCCCTGTTGCAGGGACTAAATGCCCTTATAAATTTATTTATTTATTTATTTATTTTTATTATTCTCCCCCTTTCTCCCCAATTTGGAATGCACAATTCCCAATGCGCTCTAAGGGTACGTTTACACGACAACGATGTACTAAAAATGGAAAAGCTTTTCCTTTGCATTTTGAAAAGTTTCGCATCGACAACGTTGTCAAAACGATCCCCTTTCAAACGGATCCGCGAAAACGACTAAAAATGCTGTATTGTGCATGCCAGGCCAGTAGTTGGCGATGTCACTTTGTAAAGAAACACTACGCGCCTGCGCACATAAGCATTCTTCCACAGAGCGGTGAATACAAACAATGAAGATGGTGAAAGCATCGAGCAATTTTGTCCGGACAAAATCTTGAGCAGCACAAACACAGTCCTGTAGTCCGCCATTGTAGTTTTGAATGTCTCGCACGTTGTTTTGAAGTACTCGCGCACATACCTATAGACTGAACTTATACAGGTGCATCTCAATAAATTAGAATGCTGTGGAAAAGTTCATTTATTTCAGTAATTCAACTCAAATTGTGAAACTCGTGTATTAAATAAATTCAATGCACACAGACTGAAGTAGTTTAAGTCTTTGGTTCTTTTAATTGTGATGATTTTGGCTCACATTTAACAAAAACCCACCAATTCAGTCGTGTAAACGAACAGCCAAAACACATAAAACGTTTTCCGTTTTTAGTTGGAAATGTTGTCGTGTAAATGGCCCCTAAGTCCTCATGGTGATCAGTCACCGTCAATCCATGCATCTTATCACGTGGCTTGTTGAGCGCGTTACTGCGGAGACGTAGCGTGTATGAAGGCTTCACGCTATTCTCCGTGGCATCCACGCACAACTCACCATGCGCCCCACCGAGTGCGAGAACCACATTATAGCGACCATGAGGAGGTTACCCCATATGAATCTACCCTCAGCGTGTATTGACGCTGACTACCACCCCTGGAGTCACGAGTTTGACACATGGGGTAACTTCCTTGTGGTCGCGATTAGTGGTTCTCACTCTCAATGGGGCGTGTGATAAGCTGTGCGTGGATCGCGGAGAGTAGCATGAGCCTCCACATGCTGTGAGTCTCCGCGGTGTAATGCACAACGAGCCACGTGATAAGATGCACGGATTGACGGTCTCAGAAGCGGAGACAACTGAGACTTGTCCTCCACCACCCGGATTGAGGTGAGTAACCGTGCCACCACGAGAACCTACTAAGTAGTGGGAACTGGGCATCCCAAATTATCCCTATGTGCCCCCCACCAGATACTACCAGAACTGACTTGAATTACTAGAAGCATATGAATATTAAGTATATGAATTCAAAACATATTTTGATGGGATTGAATTAATGAAGTGCTTTAGTGTTAAAGTTTAGCATTAGTAACAAATAGCTATTGGTACTGTGCAAGGCTGTAAACACTCTGAATAACATAACAACAAAATTTTAATTGCTTGAAGCCATTTGTTTGCTACATACAGCCATAAACATCATACATAGTCTGCATATTTTTCCTCAAATGGTTTTGTCAGTGACTGAGACTGCTTTATAATGGACTTGGGTGAATTAAGAGAGAGCTTCTGTTGTTAGAGCCGGAGCCGGAGGTTTTTCTGTCTGATAAATATACTGAGCTGAGACAGGAAGAGCTCTCAGCATTAAAAGCCATTCAATCAGTTAGGATGAGCAGCCATGTGGAATTTATCACTTAGTGCGTCCTTTTTGCATTTAGGTCTCTTATAGTTCACTAAATACACAAGCATTCTTTAAATAATAATAATAAAAAAAAAAAAAAAAATATATATATATATATATATATATATATATATATATATATATATATATATATATATATATATATATATATATATACAGGTGCATCTCAATAAATTAGAATGTCGTGGAAAAGTTCATTTATTTCAGTAATTCAACTCAAATTGTGAAACTCGTGCATTAAATAAATTCAATGCACACAGACTGAAGTAGTTTAAGTCTTTGGTTCTTTTAATTGTGATGATTTTGGGTCACATTTAACAAAAACCCACCAATTCACTATCTCAACAAATTAGAATATGGTGACATGCCAATCAGCTAATCAACTCAAAACACCTGCAAAGGTTTCCTGAGCCTTCAAAATGGTCTCTCAGTTTGGTTCACTAGGCTACACAATCATGGGGAAGACTGCTGATCTGACAGTTGTCCAGAAGACAATCATTGACACCCTTCACAAGGAGGGTAAGCCACAAACATTCATTGCCAAAGAAGCTGGCTGTTCACAGAGTGCTGTATCCAAGCATGTTAACAGAAAGTTGAGTGGAAGGAAAAAGTGTGGAAGAAAAAGATGCACAACCAACCGAGAGAACCGCAGCCTTATGAGGATTGTCAAGCAAAATCGATTCAAGAATTTGGGTGAACTTCACAAGGAATGGACTGAGGCTGGAGTCAAGGCATCAAGAGCCACCACACAGAGACATGTCAAGGAATTTGGCTACAGTTGTCGTATTCCTCTTGTTAAGCCACTCCTGAACCACAGACAACGTCAGAGGCGTCTTACCTGGGCTAAGGAGAAGAAGAACTGGACTGTTGCCCAGTGGTCCAAAGTCTTCTTTTCAGATGAGAGCAAGTTTTGTATTTCATTTGGAAACCAAGGTCCTAGAGTCTGGAGGAAGGGTGGAGAAGCTCATAGCCCAAGTTGCTTGAAGTCCAGTGTTAAGTTTCCACAGTCTGTGATGATTTGGGGTGCAATGTCATCTGCTGGTGTTGGTCCATTGTGTTTTTTGAAAACCAAAGTCACTGCACCCGTTTACCAAGAAATTTTGGAGCACTTCATGCTTCCTTCTGCTCGTCCAGCTTTTTAAAGATGCTGATTTCATTTTCCAGCAGGATTTGGCACCTGCCCACACTGCCAAAAGCACCAAAAGTTGGTTAAATGACCATGGTGTTGGTGTGCTTGACTGGCCAGCAAACTCACCAGACCTGAACCCCATAGAGAATCTATGGGGTATTGTCAAGAGGAAAATGAGAAACAAGAGACCAAAAAATGCAGATGAGCTGAAGGCCACTGTCAAAGAAACCTGGGCTTCCATACCACCTCAGCAGTGCCACAAACTGATCACCTCCATGCCACGCCGAATTGAGGCAGTAATTAAAGCAAAAGGAGCCCCTACCAAGTATTGAGTACATATACAGTAAATGAACATACTTTCCAGAAGGCCAACAATTCACTAAAAATGTTTTTTTTATTGGTCTTAAGATGTATTCTAATTTTTTGAGATAGTGAATTGGTGGGTTTTTGTTAAATGTGAGCCAAAATCATCACAATTAAAAGAACCAAAGACTTAAACTACTTCAGTCTGTGTGCATTGAATTTATTTAATACACGAGTTTCACAATTTGAGTTGAATTACTGAAATAAATGAACTTTTCCACGACATTCTAATTTATTGAGATGCACCTGTATATAAATTATGAAAATAAATATTGAGTAGAAGAACTTAAATATAGTATAATATTTTAATATTATTACAAACTTGAAGAACTATAAAATTAATAAATACACAAATAAAAATTTACTTAGAACTAAAATACAATAAAATAAATTATACACAAGGGAATATTCACTATAAACACTGTATACACAATATATACACTCAGTATATAAAGTAAGGCAGGTACAGCACAGGTGATTAATAAATTGTGCATCATATATACTACATAATTATATACAGTTGTACCAGAAGAATCTACAATCTAGAGATAAAACTTATTTCATGATCATAACGTGGATTCTTTTCACGAATTTCATCATAAAATACAATTACAGAGGGTAACTGGTGCATGTTATGACCATGTGTAAGGAGCAATGGTGTGATGCTCATTTTTGTCCAGATCTATTAAATTAAAAATACATGAAATTCACACAAACCATTTACTTAAATACACCACTTCTATGATGAGCATATTTTCAATTTCTGAATTTAAAGTCATACTGATATTTTTTCTGGGGCTTAAAATAAAAAAAAGTCAAAGTGAAAAGTGAAATTCCCGGGAGCCTGGGTAGCTCAGCGAGTATTGACGCTGACTATCACCCCTGGAGTCACGAGTTTGAATCCAGGGCGTGCTGAGTGACTCCAGCCAGGGCTCCTAAGCAACCAAATTGGCCCGGTTGCTAGGAAGGGTAGAGTCACATGGGGTAACCTATAATGTGGTTCTCGCTCTCGGTGGGGCGCGTGGTGAGTTGTGCGTGGATGCCGTGGAGAATAGCGTGAATCCTCCACACGCGCTACGTCTCCGCGGTAACGCGCTCAACAAGCCACGTGATAAGATGCACGGATTGACGGTCTCAGACACGGAGGCAACTGAGATTCGTCCTCCGACACCCGGATTGAGGCGAGTCACTACACCACCATGAGGACCTAGAGAGCATTGGGCATTCCAAATTGGGGAGAAAAAGGGGAGAACAGAGCGGACACTTTTAGACCCTCAGGACTGAGCGTGAAGCTTTAAAAAACATCTGATATTTATTTTGACATTTTTATGAAAAGGCACATTTTGTTGAAGTCATGTGGTGTAACCCTGAGAAAACTTCATGATATGTTTAACTCAGAAATTCATCATATTTATAAAAAACATTTTTTTTTTTTTTTTTTTTTTTTTTTTACCTTGAAAAATGTGCTTGAAAACTTTTTGGAAATTAATGATTAAGTTGTTTATACTCTCATGTATTCAAGGTGCAAATAAAGTATTATCATGCTTTTTACTTGATGGTTACACCACATGACAATTTTAAATTTTATATTTGTTTTGTAGAAAATGCTACAAATTATGAAACCAAATTGGAAACAAAGATTACATTTCTGAGGACATGACACATTTGTTTCAAACTAGATTTTAAAAAGATTTCTCTTTTTAACACCTTGGACAACTTTATTTGTCTTAATTTCATCTAATTAAATTGAGTAACCTTTAACAAAACAAAATACAATTGTATTAATTTAATCTTGTAAAAAATGACAATTAAATTTGATGGAATTTTGTTATGAAATTTAAATGCATAAATCTTAAAATAGGGACAACATTTTGTTAAGGCGTCTCAGTGTTTTCTATGTCCTACCAAAAATATCTTTTAAAGTATTTTTTTTTCTCCGAATTTTTTTTCTCCTCAAGAGGCAACATGAGATTTTTTTTCTTGCTAGCTAACAATTAGCATGTGGTACCAACTTCAGCCACCAGGTGCCACTATCAGTAAGCATGAAATCTTATGCTTACAAGGTGACACAGAATGTCTTTATATGATGATTTATAGATTTATAGTTATAGTATAATAGAATAACAAGAATGATTGGCAAATGAATATACCTCAGGTTACTTATGTTTCATATGGCAAGTGTGACAACAGGAGTTATTTCTGATTATTTGATGACTTTTACCACTGGGGATATCATGCAGCTATTGATATTGTGTGTTTTTTTATTTTTTATTGTTAGCCTATGTAAACATGTACTAAATGGATGTCTTTGACCCCAAAAATAACTCCAGTTGTCACACTTAACATCGAATGACATATGCAACATATGTAACCTCAGGAAGGCACTAAGACTCATAAAATAAAATCACTTCGGGAATTTGTTTTTTTTCACCTTGCGGTTTTAGGGCTTCCGCAGTATACGACTAATAACATGGAAAGTAAGTTGGATTTATTTTGATATCATGTAAACTTTAAACTGTCAAAAGTACTATTCATCCCTTAGAGGTCAACTTTTTTAAGTGGATAAACATAGTTAAAGGGATAGTTCATCGAAAAATTATTATTATTATTTTTTTATTGACAACAACAACACAAGATGTTAAGCACAATTTTAGCCTCAGTCACCATTCACTTTCATTGTATTAAAAAAGTGGCAATACGTCTCCTTTTGTGTTCCACAGCAGTAAGAATTTCAGAATATGAATGACATAATATTATTATCAACTCTAACTATCAAGGGAGAGATGAATAATATGTGTAGGATGTTGTTTGCCATATTGGTGTTTACTTTAGGAGAGATGCTGGTTAATTTAAGAACAGGTGAACAGAAGGGGGTCTTAATCTCAGGAGATCATTTCTGTTTCTCTGTACGTGCGAGATTATGTGCACTCATCCAGTGTGTGTCTATGACTGGGTTCCTAATACCACACTGCCATACTACTCATACTATTTTTCCAGTATGCAGTAAGTACTTTGTGCACAGTGTGCACATTTTCTGTATGCATGGTACTGTAAAATACCTGAAAAACCTACTACAATTGCCAAATACAATGTATGAAATACACTTGACCTTCCATTTCCTCTATGATGAATACCGATATCAACCAATATTTTTTAACTTCTCATTTTTGACACATTATTTGATCTTTAAAACAGTTTTACTTGAATATTTTTACATTTTTTTAATTACTTTTTTTTTCTAAGATGATAGTTGGATACCATTTACTTTTTAAGATGTCTTGTTGCCGGAAGTTATTTTTTTAATTGGGATTTCCTTAATAAAATCATTAATAAAATAGTTCTATGAACCAAACCTATGACCTTTCTATGGAAGGCACCGTCCTTCGGATGAGACGTTAAACCGAGGTCCTGACTCTCTGTTTTCATTAAAAATCCTAGGACACTTCCTGAAAAGAGTAGGGGTGTATTCCCGATGTCCTGGCCAAATTCCCCCCATTGGCCATTAATTGTCTGTATCACTCTACTCTCTCCTCTCCACCAATAGCTGGTGTGTGGCGAGCGTACTGGCGCACTGGTGGTGGTTGAGGAGAGTCACCTGTTCACTGTGTAGAGCGCTTTGAGTGTAGTGTCAGAAAAGCACTATATAAATGTAACGTTCATTCATTCATTAATTCATTCATTCAAACCATCCAGCTCTGAGGAGAATTACAACATTACAAACTTTGATTTGAAACAAAAAAGTAAGACTACAATCCCATGAAGCACTGCAAATGAAGCACTGCAAACTATTGATTTAAAGTTGCCTATTATTAGTATATAAACAAAATATTTTAAGTTTATTGCAAAATATTTAGATATATGCAAATATATAAGTAGTTTGGGAGTGTAGAAAGAGCAACTATGATTGCGTTATTCACAGTGCATCACGGGAGGGGGCGGTCGCTGCAGAGCTCTTTTGGTGCACTTTGTTTAACACGATTCTCTCATTGGTGGATATCCCTTTTCAGGATCATTGGTAGTGTAATTGTTCACCAAGAATTCCACTATTAACCCTTAAGGCCCAGATATACTTTATACAAAATCAAAGAATGAAGGGGTATGACATCATTTAGATCAAAATCTGGCCCCCCCAAAAAAGAAGGTGTTTTAGCGTTCGTTTCGGTGGTTTGTAACAGCTCGCCTGGGCGAACTTTTAGGAAATCTTCTAACCGGCTGCTAAACACTTTCTTGATGCCATTGGTTCATGTCATCAGTAGGTGTGACCTGACGCTCCACCTACTACTTTGTTTACGTTTTTCTTTCAGTATTCAACATGAACATCAGTACGATCATTCGCCTAAAGACATTTTCCAAGAACATGTCCTGTGATTTTTGGTTTTGTTTAATTAGTCTACAGAAGTAATCAAATCTACTCAAATACTCTCAAGTGCCCGTTCACTCATGCACCATCTGCAGCGAAAGCCACTAACACATCTGCTCAATGTAAGCCTGTCATTGTTTTGTCTGTATTCTGCACATTAACACTTTTATACGCTCATCTTTGCAGTAGTATCAGTGTCATCACAAATTACAATAACAGAGTGTAATCGGCACGTTTTATGGCCATGTATAGCTTATTACTGCATTAGCATCATGAATTCAGAAGTTAAACAGAAGAATACAAATTAAACATTTTCTACTGCATCTATATTACTTTAAATCAACATTGAGTGGTTAAAACAGCATCTTTTACTGACCTCATGTCAATTCTACTCATAGAATGAGGCATATTTAAATGTACTCCTAAACGCCTCCCACAGTGGTGTGACCGGTGTCTGAATGTTCGGGAACAGTACACCGTTGCTCGGCTGTTTAGAACTTCTTTTTACCCCTGAACAAAGAATGAATAAGAACTTCTTTGGAAGTATATCGGGCATTTAAACCCATACCTTGGGTCTTTAGAGACTCGGGACCTCATTCCACCCCCTGTACCTCATCCATTTTTTGGAGTTGTGGCCAAACCTCTTTAGTATTTCTCAATTTATCTCTTATAAATAGTGTAACACAAAAAACACTTCAAAATTGCAACAATTTAATATATATATATATATATATATATATATATATATATATATATATATATATATATATATATATATATATATATATACTGTATATATATAATGGTTTAAGTACCAAAAGTGTATAGGGTCTCTAGAGTCCCAAAGTATGTAAGAGTGTCAGTTTTTTTTTCCGCGCTTCCATAAATTTTATTTTTTATGATTATTTCATATCTATTTAAGTTTACTATCACAAGATATCTATTTCTTTGTTTATTACAAGAGATATGAGTACTATATTCATACAAATAAATTCTATATAATGTTGATTTTCTGTGAAACTGAATTATCAGTATCCCATGTGCGTGTATACTTGTTATTTTTTACTCAAGGTGGCGCTGGTGTTGCAGTGATCGATTTGATTTACATTTGACATTGCTAGCTGATGTAGAAACAACATTGAAGTAAACTATAGCAAGTGTAACACGTGAACAATATGACTATTGACATTTAGGTTTACTACTGAAATAATGTAAGTTGTTCATCTATTTAGACTCAATAAGTGCCTGAGAAAATACATATGTGTAACGTATGTGTAGTCCTTCTCAGGTAGGTCCTTCAAGGTAGCCTGGAGAGGTGAGGTGTCCAAGTCACATCAGCTACTTACTGGGGTACCTCAGGGTTCAGTGCTTGGGCCACTTCTCTTCTCTATATACACAACATCACTTGGACCCATCATTCAGGCACATGGTTTCTCTTACCACTGCTACACCGATGACTTGTCTTTCCAGCCCAACGACACCACAGTGACTGCTCGAATCTCTGCCTGTTTGACAGACATCTCGGCCTGGATGAAGGAACTTCACCTACAACTTAACCCAGCCAAGACCGAACTCCTTGTCTTTCCAGCCAACCCTGCTGTTGAACACAACATCACCGTGCAGCTGGATGCAACTACAGTAACACCTTCCAAAATGGTCAGAAATCTAGGGGTAACCATCGATAACGTGTAACTTAGGTGTAGCTGATGTGTATCTTATGTTTAGATTATGTGTTATGTGAAGCTCAATATGTGTTTGACAGCCAGTTGCATTTCATGAAATTTCAGTGTGAAAATAATGAATCCTGTTCTAGATTTGTCCGGATTTGTTGCATTACTGAATCTCTTTGATTTATGAAAAATAAAACATTTTATTATTTTCTAATTGTCTTGAAAATATTTTGAAAATTTGACACAATCTGGGCATTTTGTACATCCATTTTTCTTTCTCCCCAATTTGGAATGCCCAATGCGCTCTAAGTCCTCGTGGTGGCGTAGTGACTCGCCTCAATCCGGGAGGCTGAGGACGGATCTCAGTTGCCTCCGCATCTGAAACCGTCAGTCCGCGCATCTTATCACGTGGCTTGTTGAGCACATTACCGTGGAGACGTAGCACGTGTAGAGGCTTCACGCTATTCTCCGCAGCATCCCCGCCCAACTCACCACACGCCCCACCGAGAGCGAGAACCACATTATGGTGACCATGAGGAGGTTACCCCATGTGACTCTACCCTCCCTAGCAACCGGGCCAATTTGGTTGCTTAGGAGACCTGGCTGGAGTCACTCAGCACACCCTGGATTTGAACTTGCAACTACAGGGGTGGAAAGTACATCCATTTTTGACAGACAGACAGACAGATAGATTGATAAATAGAAAGAAAGAAAGAAAGAAGTGCCGGGTCTCTAAAGACCCGAATATGTAAGAGTGTTTGGGAAAATTACCATGCATTTAAGGGTTAAACACGTTTTTTTATTTTTTTTATTTACTTATTTATTGTTTAAAATGCATTAGCCTATGGACAAAATGTATGGGATTTTTACTTCATGAACCACTTTGTTGTCTGTGCTGTGCTTCTATTGTGTTGCTCATTGTAAGAGTATCAGTACTCAAAAGACAATAGCTTGTGTCCTTGATCCAAGGTGAGCCCAAGTGTCAATGGGGTATTTAAAATGAGCTAATCTCTTGAGCCGTTTCATAACACCAAATACATCGACACCCAGAGTGTCTCACCTAAACCAGTATCTCAATCAGAGGTGCCAAATTTGTAAGAGACGTCTTCAAAAAGAGGCCAAATAAGCTTCCACACCTGAATTATTGTATTGGAGAAGTTTCATCTGGAAGGGTTTGTGCCGAATCTGCAAGTTTACACCATCAGCTCTTTTGGGCTTCCTTCTTTTGGATAGTTAATCTGTTCTCCAGCCCCAAAAGAACCCGAGAAGATGGCGTTCCTGCTGCAGCAGATGTTGGGGGACAAACTGAAGAACATGACGGGTGGGAATGATGGTGGAGATGAAAGCGCAGTGGGTAAAGAGACTGCGGCTTCGAAAGGAATGAGCAGAGAAGAGTTTGAAGAGTACCAGAAACAACTCATCGAGGAGAAGTGAGTAGAACATGATGACATCACTCAAACCAGTTTTGTGGATGTGAGAGCTCCTGTTGTTTTGTGCATTACTCAGAAATGAACTTTTACATCAAGGGGCAATATTTTTCCCCCTGGATTCGATCGATTTTACCATTATGAGGGCATTTTTTTCTAACCATCTAAAACATACAGTCTCTTCTGTTTATGTAATTTACTTTGATCAAGATTAAGAATTCATTACCTCTTACCCATACAATTAAATTTAACATCAACATTATTTTATGTGATAATATATATATATATATATATATATATATATATATATATATATATATATATATATATATTAAGTGGATTATAATAGAATATTAAGAAGTATATCAGAATATTACTAATAAAATGAGGCATTTTTTTGCCCCCATATTTTGAGTTTTGGGGGGATTTTTGACCCAAGACGCACTTAATTTCTGACCCTGTTGTAATGTAAAAGGAATATTCAGATTTAATACAAGTTAAGCTCAATCGGCAGCATTTGTGGCATAATGTTGATACCACAAAAAAATTATTTCAACTTGTTCCTCCTTTTCTTTAAAAAAAGCGCAAATCTGTGTTCCAGTGAGACACTTACAATGGAAGTCAATGGGGCCAAATCTGTAAACATTACTCGCTGTTTCAAACATATAGCCAAAAGATGTAAACATTATGTGTGTTAACATGATTTTAGTGTGATAAAATCACTTACTAACCTTTCCTGTGTAAACTTATAAATATCTAATCTTACATCTTCGTTGCCACTGTGACAACAATGACAGCTCAAATAATTCACAGAAGTATTAATGTAAGTGCTTTTATAAAATTATAAGCGTCACATTTCTGCCTTTAAACCCTCCAAAAATTGGCCCCATTGACTTCCATTGTAAGTGCCTCACTGGAACCTCCATTTTTGCTTCTTTCATTTTTAAAGAAAAGGAGGGACGAGTCGAAAATAATTTTTGGGGTAATCAGCATTACGGAGCAAATGCTGTTGATTGAGCTTAACTTGAACCCGGAATATTCCTTTAAAGTGACGAAAATTCTGTCATCATTTACTCACCCTCATGTTGTTCCAAACTCGTATTACTTTCTTTCCTCCGTGGGAAAAAAACAAGAGATGTTAGGCAGAACGGACTTTACAGTCTTCAGCATTTTTAACGCTTTTTTTATTTATCAGTACTTTAAAGTAGGGCTGTCAATCGATAAAATATTGTAATCGAATTAATTAAATGGTATGCAAATTAATTAATTGAATTAATCGCAATTAATCGCATATAAAATATTTGCTTATAAACAACCTCAAATATCAATAATTCAATATATAATGATTAAATAATTATAAATAGTTATCTTTCAATTATAAATCAAATATATACTGTATATTATTAAAAAAATAATAAAGATCATTCAAATGCATTACATTGGCACACAGGTGAAGCATTTAAAAAGACAATACAAAAGTGGCTTTAGAAAGCAATGTATTGTATATTTGCATATTACTGAATATAAACCAATCATTGGCCTACAGGTCACAGCAATATATTTTGCAATTGAATTTGTCAATCAGTCCGAGATTTATTATGAAGGCTCGTCTAAGGACGCGTCAATGTACACTGTTCTCACCTTGTGCTGTCTGCTATCGGTAAGTGTAGTTCGTTCTCTTTATAAGCTGCGCATTGCCTATACAGCAAGTTTCACCTACCGCCCCCTGGAGAAAAAAGGTGGAACTACAAGATTGAATTGTTTATATGGAAGGAATATTCCATATTACGATCCAGGGACATGATTAATTGCGTTAATTTTTTAATGCGCAATTTTTTTAAATAATTAATCACACAGAACTGACACATTAAATCGACAGCCGATAGTCAAACATGAAAATTCTGTCATTATTTATTCACCCTCAGGTTGTTTGTTGTTCCAAACCCTTATTATTTTTTTTCAACCAAAAATGACAATTTTGTCATCGTTTAATCGCCCTCAGGTTGTTCCAAATCCGTATGACTTCTGTGGAACGCAAAAACATCTTAGGCAGAATGTTAGTCTCAGTCGCCATTCACTTTAATTGTACGGAAAAAATATGCCATGAAAGTGAATGGTGACTGACAATAACATTATACATCTTATGTTTTCCACGGAAGAAAGACAGTCGTATGGATTTGGAACAACATGAGTGTGAGTAAATGATGACAAAATTTTCATTTTTGGTTGTACAATCCCTTTCACCCCTTTACTCAGCACAGTCTGAATCACTAAGCCTCTCAACCTTTTGCCCACGGCGACCCATTTGTTTTTTAATACCAGCCATCCATGACCCACTGGGGTTGGGGGTGCTTATATTATAGTGGATTAATATTTATAGCCCATAGACATTTTCAGTCATTAAACACACTTGTTTTTTGTGATACTTGAGACTGCCGCTCTGAAATGATGATGTCCAGATGCGGTGAAATTGGGGAAAGGGCGATTCGTAGAGAAACGGATAAGCTTGCTGTTGTCAGTCAATCTCTGCACTTTGTTTTCGTTGCAGTAACTGCGAGTTCTGGGTATTCATTTCTGGCTTGTATCCAGAAGGAGCACAGAACTAGTTTGCGAAATGCAAGCTGAAGGCTGCCATCACGTGCGAGTTCCACCAGCTGTGTTTGCAAATGAACAGGAAGTACAACATCTGCATCACTTGGGTCTACTGAAGATATGATCTTAGGTCATTAGGAAAATAATCCGAGAATTTGTTTGATAATTTTGGTCGTGTTCTCGCACAGTTCTGTGAATTCTGCAGCACATCAGTGAGGTTTGGAAACTGTCAACAATCTTCTCCTGCACTCTTTTCTCCCACAATTTCAGTTTCAGCCATCAAGATAACATAGCTGTTTCTCCCCTGAAAGGACAAGTTTAGCTGGTTTAGTTGGTCAAAGATATTTGATATGTATGCCAATTTCCCGAGAAATTCGGCATCTTCGTAGTACTTTGCCAGGGGAGACAATTTCTCCTCCAGAAATGTGTGCACCTGCTGGCGCAATTCGAAAAGATGGTTTAAAGCTTTTCCTTGTGACAGCCACCTAATTTCACTATGAAACAGTAACTGGTGGTGGTCTGATTCTAGCTGGTCACACAAGGCTTAAAACAAACAGGAATTAAGTGCATTGTTCTTCACAAGATTAATCATTTTGACAGCAATACTCATCACCTCATTTAAGGGCTCTGACATCTCTTTGGCCACACGGTGTAAAAAGCAGTGAACCCATGTCACTTCAGGTACTCAGTCCAGAATTTTCCACACAACCCCACCATGTTTACCAGTCATTGAGGCGGGACCGTCAGTGCAAATATACACAAATATTCCAATCAAGCTCATTCTTTGTTAAAAAGCCATCGAACAGTAGATCTTCATGTGTTGCACTTTCCTAGTTATATCGGACAAATGCAAGCAATAATGACATTTTTGAAATGTCGGCTGATTCATCGATTTGAATTGCAAACCAGGGGCTTGCATGCACACGATCCAAAAGTTGTTTTTCAATGTCCTTGCTCATGTCAGAAATCCGCAGTAGGGGTAAAGAGACCTGCCACAGGCAGCTCTCACTCGACCTGCCACCGCCACAGGCAGCTCTCACTCGACCTGCCACCGCCACAGGCAGCTCTCACTCGACTTTTAGAGCAGAATTGTCATTTATTTTAGTTAAGTAACTGCATTAGAACCTCAGATTTGTGTGCTTCTCATCTGTGACATTTTATGTATGTATGTGGATTTTAACATTTCCAGATTGGACATTTATTTCCTTTTAAAGTCGTAACCGGCAAGGATAAAAATCTTGTTTTTGCGCAGTGGTTGATTGACAAGTAGAATTCGCACTTGGGGAGTCAATCGTATAAGCCTATCCACTGTCATGTATATGCCATTATAATGGATGCTATGACCCCTGACTGTAGTACACACTCGACCTGCCACCGCCACAGGCAGCTCTAACGTGCTTAGTCACCGTTGTTTGTGTCTCCCTCTTGATCCGTTGCAATCGGGTGATTTACATGGACATCAGAAAGCCGTTCATTGCGAGAAAGCTATATAAGATATAATATAAGATTATTCAGCCAAGCAAGCTCACAGACATGTAAACAATGGCACATTTTTTAGAGATCTTCCTAAGGTAAAAGCAAATATCAAGTTTTTGGGTATTTGGGGCTTATAGCAGCAGTTATCAGAGCCTAAATGAGACGTTTGTATTAGATGACTTAAAGAAATCATATTTCACTTTGTGATTCTTTGGAAAATATTTCGAACTGTGGTATAAGGACAACACAATTTACTGTAAAGTCACATTCCTGAGAGTGATAGCTTTCATTTGATATATGACTTGTCCATTTATATGCTATGTGAAGGACTTTTATTTTTAAATAAATATTTCTACCCCATTACCTCTGGGGGCACTACTTTTCAATGCGAATGATTTGAGGCCTTATTTTGTTATTTTAAGTAACATAAATGCAGAAGTTTATCTTTGAAAAGTACAGATTCTAAGCTTTCCAATGATACCTCATATGCCTGACTTATAAATTTATAAAAGAGACTTTAAAATTTTAAGCGTACATTTTTTTCATGATATAGCGCCACCCGTTTCAAAGAGCTTCAGTTAATGTTCACATCAACCATCAGAATGGGGAAAAAATGTGATCTCAGTGATTTGGACCGTGGCATGATTGTTGGTGCAAGATATATATATATATATATATATATATATATATATATATATATATATATATATATATATATATATATATGTTTATATGTATGTTATTTCAGTGACGGATCACGAGGGAGACAACTATGACTATGACTCCACAAGTGACAGGCATCGTCAAGTCGAGTGAGAGCTGCCTGTGGCGGTGGCAGTTCGAGTGAGAGCTGCCTCTGGCGGTGGCAGGTCGAGTGAGAGCTGCCTCTGGCGGTGGCAGGTCAAGTGAGAGCTGCCTCTGGCGGTGGCAGGTCGAGTGAGAGCTGCCTGTGGCGGTGGCAGGTCGAGTGAAAGCTGCCTGTGGTGGTGGCAGGTCAAGTGAGAGCTGCTTTTGGCAGTGGCATGTCGAGTGAAAGCTGCCTTTGGCAGTGGCAGGTCAAGTGAGAGCCAGCCAGTCGCTGATAACAGACATATTTTAGTCACATAGCATGAAATTTGGTTGCATATGCAAGTGATTTACTCACAATGTTTGGTAAAGCTAGTGGTGCAAAAATAACACACTTCACGTTTAATTGTATTTACGATTATAACTAACTTTTACAATAACTATAGTATTTGTGTAGAAATTACAGTTACGATGTGCTGAACAACTATGACATCCATTAAACCATATTGGCATATACATGTGTCTTAATGGCACTATAACGGCATTCGCTCTCATGAAAGTCCCTACTGTAACAGACCAACTGACTTCTAATTTCTTCCATTAGTACTGTACATCCATCAAAATCAAAAATTGTAATGACGTTTGCAATGGCTTCCGTTTAAATCAGTTATATGTTTAAAGTACCATGCAACCCCAGTGGTATTTCTAAATATAATTAAAATCTTCTTAGTCTGTAATTATTGTCTTATCCTGATTCCATTTCCTGTGGCTTGTCAGCCAATGATCATCAGTGAGTTAGAGCTGTCATTACTGATCTGAAGTCAGTGACAGTTGACGTCACAGATACGTGTTGTATTTGATGATGTAACATTATACAACTCATAACATAACCTGATTGAGATGTTTGATTTATTTGAAATATATATATATGAATTATTAATCATGTCCCCGGACTGTAATAACGAATATTCCTTATATCAGAGCAATTCAAGTTTGAAGTACCACCTGTTTTCTCCAGGGGGCAGTAAGCGAAACTCCAGTTGTATAGGCAATGAGCAGTTTACACAGAGAACAAACCACACTTACCGACAGCAGACAGCACAAGATGAGAACACGTTCTTGCACTCAAAACACAGCTTGACGGAGCGCAAATCCGAAGGCAGGGATCTCAAGATATGTTTTTCTAAGTTTCAAACTACATTTAACTTGACACAGCAACCTGTGTTTATGATGGGATGCAACTGAGACGCTCCAAAAGCGTCCATCTAATGCAGGTGTTCATTGACAAGCCCTTATAATAAATCTCGGACTGATTGACGAATTCAGTTGCAAAATGGATTGCTGTGAACTGTAGGCCAATGAAAGGCTACAGATCAATTAGATATTGAATTATTGTTATTTGAGGGCTTTCTAAGCAAATATTTATGTATGCGATTAATTGCGATTAATCGGCATTCCATGTAATTAATTCTATTAAAAAATTTAATCGATTGACAGCCCTACTATATATAAAATATACTGTATTATCAAGTCTTTAAGACTTTTAGCAATGTTTGTACTGATTCAAGTTATTCATTTATGGCATTTTGTCTATTTAAGTTTAAATAGTGCCAGATACTTTTCGCACACCAGTGTAAATACTGACATTTGGTATTTGCATTTTGTCAAGAAACGTAGGCTAAATAGTATATAATATAAAAACATGTTTATTTTTGCTGCAGTCAAAAAATATTTTAGTCAAAAATATTTTCTATCAAACTAAATTAAGTCATATTTAAATAATCTGCATTATTAAATTAAGCATAAATGTGAAGAATTTAAGTTTATTTAAATACTCCACATTATGCTTCATTCATAATATGTACATTTTGTTACAGATTACACACACACACACACACACACACACACAAAACTAATCAAATACATTTTTTTAATTTAATTTCGTTAAGAATTACACAACTCAATTTGATAGAACTAAATTGAAAAGCGTAAATCTTAAAAATAAGCTAAAATATATATATTTTAAATGTGTATTCTCTTTCATGGAAATTTAATTGAAATGTGTAAATCTTAAAAATAGACTGAAATATTTTTGAGTGTGTGTGGCCAGTGCTATTTACACCCAGAGCAAATAGTTACTGAGTTTTTTATTTTTTATTTATGAGAAATCATGAGGATTAAATTCTGTTTGACTAAGTTCATGCTGACTTTAGCAGGAAATCTCTGTTAGAAGATTTTTAAAAACCCGTTCAATGTGAAAGCTAGTCACTATGACGTCTTGGAAAAAGACTACACATTGCCATGATGTTGCTGTACGTTATACTTCATCTCTTTACATAACACCCGACAGCATTAAGTCCCGAACTGGGTCACTGAGGTAATAGTCCTCATGCATGGGGTCAAATGTCACGTCCTTAAGTGTGGTCACTCCACAACTACCTAATTGCCCACCAATCAGTTGCATTTGAAATTCATGACAGATTTAGCTAGGTGGATTTGTCTTTGAAAATGTCCATGTTTATGTGCTGTAAGTTTATTTAAGGGATTGAAAATGAGTGTAAATGTAACACTGTAAACAGAAGTGCCAAAAACTCATGTTTTAGTTCATACGTAAATTTTACTTCATACGCAGGGTTACGTTTCACCTCAGTTTAATGGTACAACACTCAAATATTTAATAGTGTGTAAATTGTAACTCAGTGCCCGTTTAAGCTATACCTAGTCTAAGCTGTAACTTGACTGGCTCGTGCAACCGGCTCAATTGACACAGTTGATAAACTTGAGCAAAAATGGTCTAGAAAAGTTAGAGCGCATCTAATGCAATGGCAGTCACACATTTGTACGTGTGGCTCAGCTGTATATTGTTTTAATAGCTTGACTGGGTATGGCTAGGAAGTATTAAAGCATTGCCCCTGTTTGACTCTAGATATAGCCCCACCTGATCCATATTTTACCCCTAAACCGTGTTAACCTTCTTAGGCTCCGGCCTGCTGTCAGGGTCAACGGGTGCATGTAACTGTTCCTAATATTTGAGAAGGAACAATCTGTACATAAGTGTGAATGATTCCTAATCTCTGTGGATCAGATTAATACGATTGTTAGGGTTAGGGAGATGTTCAGTTTGATTGGTTTCATGTACAACCACAAAAACGACAATCAAAATAATCACTTAATCTCAGCAGATGTAATTTAGGCTAACCATGCTAGTTAAAATGGATGAATCTCATAGAAACACAACCGGGTCCTATTTCACCCCAATATTAAAACAAAGAAATAAGACATTTTATTTTGCATTAATTATGAAATATACATTTTTAAATATATATATATATTTGTAGTATTTTCACAACAATTATTAAGGACATTTTCTACCCAAATTCTTACTGTATCACTAATATGTTAATAGTATCAGTTTTATTAACATCAGTGTAAAGGTAGTACAACAAATACTAATGATGTATAAAAATGTACAGTTAATACATTTTTATTTATTTGTTTATTTATTTATTTTTTGCTTTTGATTTTGGGGTGAAATATAACCCTGACGTGTTCTTGTTTCATGAAATTTACTTGGCTTTTAGCTTATTTCTAAGATATAAGCATTTACATTTCATAACAAAATTACATCAAATGTAACTGTTTTTAAATTATTTTTTTTATCCCCTTTTTCTCCCAATTTAGAAAGCCCAATTCCCACTACTTACTAGGTTCTCTTGGTGATGCAGTTACTCACCTCTATCCGGGTGGCGGAGGACAAGTCTCAGTTGCCTCCGCTTCTGAGACCGTCAATTCACGCATCTTATCACGTGACTCATTGTGCATGACACCGCGGAGACTCACAGCATGTGGAGACTCATGCTACTCTCCACAATCCACGCACAAATTACCACACACCCCATTGAGAGTGAGAACCACTAATCCTGACCACGAGGAGGTTACCCCATGTGACTCTACCCTCCCTAGCAACCAGGTCAATTTGGTTGCTTGGGAGACCTGGCTGGAGTCACTCCACACGCCCTGGATTCGAACTCGCGACTCCAGGGGTAATAGTCAGCGTCAATACTCGCTGAGCTACCCAGGCCCTCCTCAAATTTAATTGTTTAATGTTTTACTAAATTAAATTAATAAAACTTAAAATATTTAGTTTTTTATTTTATTTCATGGAATAACATTTTTATGGAAATTCATTATGAAATGTAAAAATATTAAAAAAAAAATATTATTATTATTTGAGTGTACAGTTGCTATTTACCTCCATTTAAACCAAATGATCACCATTCTCTTTTAGTGCATATTTTTCCATACAATACAGGTGAATGGTGACTGAGACTAACAATCTGCCTAAGATCTTTTATTGTGTCCAGCATAAAATCATACAGGTTTAGAACAACATGCAACATGAGGGTGAATATATGACGAATTTTCATTTTTGAGTGAAGCATCCCTTTAAAGAATTGATCATGCAGCTAATGTGCTATAAAGCATTTGTTATACTGAAGACTTTAAAATCCAGCCCTGAATGTATAAAGTACATTATTTCTCTTTGTTAGGCTTGTTGTCTTTTGTCTAAATCAGCTTAAGAACAAACTTCAACATAAATAAAATAACAACTATATCATAATAACTGTTAAATAAACAGTGTGGCAACATGTTGTACATTTTGTTCACAGGATAGCGAGGGACAAAGAGTTTGCCACAAGCAAAGCCGAGAGAGCGAACTTGCGAGTGCTGCTACGTGACAAATACAGACTACCAGAGGTATTTATGCCCATAACTAATCAGCAGGATTAAAAATCAAGAATTTAATAAATGACTCCTGTTCAATTCAAGAGTTTGTTCTCAATTGATTAGACATATCTGACATAATGGCGGTTAAAGGCCCGGGCATTCTTCGTTTTTCTCCACGCAGACTGAGCTGAGGACAAAATCTGCGCATACTATGCACGGTGCGATCAGCAACACGGACAACCGAAGTATACTTTGGGCTTTAGGCCTTAAAGTAACAGTTCACCCAAAAATGAAAATTCTCTCATTATTCACTTACCCTGATGCCGTCCCAGATGTATGACTGTGTTTCTTCAGCAGAACACAAATGAAGATTTTTAGAAGAAGATAGAGCTCTGTCAGGTCCTTATAATGGAAGTACACAGGTGCCAGCACTTTGACGGTCCAAAAGTCACATTTAGTCAGCATAAAAATAATCCACACGACTCCAGTCGATCAATGAATGTCCTCTGAAGCGAACTGATAGATTTATGTAAGAAACAATTCAGTAATTAAAACGTTTTTAACTTTAAATAGGCGCCTCCGTCCAGGGCTCTGACGCTGTTTGAAATGGCCGAACTCTCATGTGACGTTCGTTCTTCTGTTGTAAATAAGCGCCACTTCCGGATACTCACGTGAACTCGCCGACGCGCTTATGTCACACGACAGCTACGTAATGTGTCAGCTGCTGGCAGGAAGCGCTTTTTAAAAGTTCATAACGTTTTCATTTTCAATTTATTTTTTACACAAACATATCGATTTGCTTCAGAGGACATTCATTGATCGACTGGAGTCGTGTGGATTACTTTTATGCTGACTAAATGTGGCTTTTAGACCGTCAAAGTGCTGGCACCTGTGTACTTCCATTATAAGGACTTGACAGAGCTCTATCTTCTTCTAAAAATCTTCATTTGTGTTCTGCTGAAGAAACACAGTCATACACATCTGGGATAGCATCAGGGTAAGTGAATAATGAGAGAATTTTCATTTTTGGGTGAACCGTTACTTTAAGGTGTTTACATGCAACGTGAAATGGGCGTAATGAGCAAAAATCTACCTGTGTCGATCAGTTTATTCTTACGTGGTTTATGCCCTTACATCAATAAAAATTCCTTGTGTACATGAGCACACTTGGCAATAAAGCTAATTCTGATTCTGATAAAGGAAAGCCGTTTAAAAGGTCGGTCACACTACACTTCACACTCCATTCACTCCCATTCAAACGCAACCGAATGCAGCAGACCAGAAACGCGAGCTCATGCGAAGAAATTTCATACTACGCTGCGTACCAAAGTTCAAGCATGGTGAACTCTGAATGTACGACGAGAGGACACGTGACCAGTAGAAGATCGAAATGTCACGGTGACCTCTTGGCTTTATTCAAAGGATACAAATTTTAAAGATGCGACATTTATTGTTGCAGGAAAGTGAGTAGACAGTATTTTAATTTTGTTTTTATATAATATTATTTGTAATTTGTGATTTATTATTTACTTACATTAGAAGCCCTCCCGTGTGACATCATATCCTGGTTCATAGCACAATCCCTAATGTAACCGCCCCTTTATGCGTTTACATGACCACACACGTTGTCAACTTATTAGCACAATTGGTGTAAGAATGTGCATGTAAATGTAACCGGTTGTAACAGTTCGTGGAAAGGAGGATGCCTGGGGCGGCTTGACAAAACACATAGACATTTATTGTTGCACTTTTCAGTCACACAATAAGGCCGCTTTTTAGCAGTACACAGAAGGTTTGCTTTTCAGCTTCACCACACATAAACTCTGTTGGCTTTTCTGCTCAACACACAAACAGCTTCACACGTCTCTCTCATCTGCCTCTATCTCTTCTCCTTAAGTACTCTTGCTGGCCCTCGCTCTGCTCAGACACCGCTCAGCTCCGCCCTGCTCACCACACTGGTCCTGCTCGACCCGCTCCGAACGGGATTCGAACTGGTGTCTGTCGGTATGGGAGGCAGGTGTGCTAACGAGGAGGCTAAAGGCTACAGCCCCTAGCGTCAGTCAATAGTGCACTTTTTGAGGCCAGGGGTGTGACGTTTACACACACTACACAGCTATCACATACCAGCTGGCTCTTGTTGCATAAATGTGCTGACTGAGCATGTTTTCATGCACACCAATACACTGAAAGCTACAAAAAAATCAGCTTATTAAAAATATTAGACAACGCAAGAAACGTTAAAATAAATTGTCTTTGAATAAAGCCAAGGGATCAGCGAGTGACATTTCGCTCTTCTGTTGGTCATATGTTCACTTGTCATACGAATTCACGGTTCAGAGTTCACCAAGCTTGAACTTTGGTACACAGCGTAGTACGAAATTTCTTCGCATGAGCTTGCGTTTCCGGTCTGTTGCATTAGGATACGTTTGAATGGGAGTGAATGGAGCGAGAAGTGTTGAGTGTATATACCGCACCTTAAGCCAGTAATAATATCTGTTGCATCCCCCCCTTTTTTTTAGGGGTATTAGGGGACAGGATGGAGACATTAAACTACATTTGTGGGAGCATTTCAAAGAGTGAAATTAAAAGGTGATTAAAGATGTTTACATGCAATGTGAAATCGGGGTAATGGGCAAAAATCTATGTGTGCTGATTGTTTTTTGCTTAAACCGTTTATGACCTTAACCTGATAAAGGAACACTGTTTAAGGTGTTTACATGGCTTACATGTTGTCAGCTTATCTGTATTTTAATTGTATTTATTTTTTATGCATGTAAACATGATCAGTGATGATTATTATCATCTAATGTTTCTGGAAATATGGCATATGTAGTGTGTACAAAAACATGATTATGGGTAATTCATACTGAAAATCAAGTGTATTAATTAATTTCATTTTAGTTTGACTTAAATTCAAATTCAAATTGTAATTCTGCATCCTGATTTAAGAGGCATTATCAATGCATTTCTGAATGGGACACAACTCAAAAATGGTACAACATCTTGAAAGCTTTTACAGTCTGCTGTTTATTAGTAGCCTCTGTCACTTTTCCAAATCTGTTACTCTTTGAAAACAGAGCGCTCAGGACGATGCCACCGTGCAGATGGCAGGAGATGATCTGGACCTGCCTGAAGAGCTTGCAAAGATGGTTGAGGAGGATGAGGAACAGGAAGAGAATAAAGATTCTTTTCTGGAAAAACTCCAAAACATGGATGTGGACTTTGACTCAATCAAAGCCAAAGCTCAGAACACAATGACTGAAGTGAAACAGGCAGCGGAAGAGAAATGTGTCGTCATGTAATTATTCAGTCAACCGTACGATAAACCCAACACAAACTATCCATCGCCATTTTTATGTGGCTCATCGTATGTATCGCGGCAGTTTCCTGTTGAAATGAACACTAGAGGCGCTACAACAACAATGACTTTTATTCACTTTCACACAAATCACGAGTAAAACGGCAGGTTATCAGTTCATAAACACTTACTTTGTTTTTTATCTGTTTCTCACACAATGCTAGCTTTTCACATCTAAACACTTTTGCTGTAGCCAACTACATTTACAGGCTTGTTCGAGTGTAATCAAATTGCACAGTAGCTCAACTGATAGAGCATTGCACTTGTGATGCAAAGAAATGGGATACAAGTCCTGAAGAACACACGAGTCCAAACGTGAGCCGAAAGTGTCTTAGAAGCACCACAAAATGACACAATTGTGCTTTTTTGCTCACATTTGCTTTTTCTGACACTATTGGTTAAGTTTAAGGTTTAGGTTAGGGTGGTCAGTTTTGTTGCTTTAAACTCAATAGAGCATTATACTTAAAAACTTCATCTGTTTAGGAGAATATATAACTCACTTTTAGTGCCACACAGTGGACATTTCACCTCTGAACTGCTGTGATATGTGTAAGGAGCATCATGTAATATAATTCTGTAAAACTTTCGCCACAGTCACATCAATTTATGTCAACCCATGATTTGCTACTTGTTATTGCCAGTCGGAGGCAAGTGGTAAGTATACAGTAGTTTAGAGGGAGGGGACGTTCACATTCTAGAGAGCATTTTATTGGACAAAAATGTGTATACACCCCTACGGACAAGATGAGTCTTCAGTATTTTTGGTCCATTTTGCCAGAAGATGAGTATGTCAGCTAAAAATCTGTTTTGTTAACTTTTAGGAGTACACAATATCCAAAAATCATATCCACAATTTGTACATTTAAGCATCCTGAAATAATAATGATTCATCATAGGAAATTATTTATAAGAAAAATGGAACCTTAAAAATTAAGTAAACATGCTTAGGCTATTAAAATATACAGTGCACATATTGTTTGCGATGGTGCACAACTGTCTTACTTTTTTGTTTTTAATTTTATTTATGTTTCAGTCAGCACTGATTGTCAGATTCATTTACAATGCTTTGTATCATGCTATTGTCACTATGTATTGAAAAGCTGTAAAATATTTACCATGTTTACAAAAAAGGAGTTTTGTGTCTGTTTGCATTCACAGTACTGAACATTAAAGGAATATTCCAGGTTCAATACAAGTTAAACTCAATCGACAGCATTTGTGTCATTATGTTGATTACCACATAATTAATTTAGACTCTTTTTTTTTTAAGGTGAATATCGAGGTTACAGTGAGGCACTTACAATGGAAGTCAATGGGGCCAATTTTTGGAGGGTTTAAAGGCAGAAATGTGAAGCTTATAATTTTATAAAAGCACTTACATTAATTATTCTGTTAAAATGTAATATTTAAACTCTAAAGTTGTTTAAATCGTAGTTTTTATGGTTATTTTAGGGATTTAGTTTTTAAAGCGTTACGTTTTCTTGGCAACAAAGTTGTACGATTGGCTAGAACTTTACACAGAAAAGGTTAGTATGTGATTTTATCACTCTAAAATAATGTAAACACGCATTTTGTTTTCATCTTGTGGCTATACTTTTGAAACTTTTGAGTATTTTGTACTTCCACCAGCCTTCCCAAAAAGACCATTAGACACCTGCAGCTCATTCAAAATTCTCACCCAAACCAAAAAAAATCAGAGCATATAACTCCAGTCCTCAGGTCTTTACACTGGCTTCCAGTTACATTTAGAATTTATTTTAATGTATTATTACTCGTTTATAAATCACTCAATGGCGTAGGAGCTAAATACATTGCAGATATGCTTGTTGAAAATAAACCTAACAGACCTCTCAGATCATTAGGATCATGTCAGTTAGACATACAGAGGGTTCACTCAAAACAAGGTGAGACAGCGTTTAGCTATTATGCCACCCGCTGCTGGAACCAGCTTCCAGAAGAGGTCAGATGTGCCCCAACAGTAGCCACATTTAAATCCAGACTGAAAACACATCTGTTTAGCTGTGCATTTATTCACTGAGCACTGTGCTGCACTTACTGATTGTACTTCATCATTTTATTTCTGTATTCTTTTTCTCTCTTTTTTAATTCATTTTAATCATTTTTACTTTTTTAAATTGATCTTATTACTTTTTATTCTTATTTCTTGTTCTTAATCGATTTTAAAATTATTTTATGTATCTTATATTTGTTTTTGTTGTAATATTGTTTATGTAAAGCACTTTGAATTGCCATTGCATATGAAATAAATAAATAAACTTGTCTTGCCTATTTTGTTTTACATTTATGGATTGGCCCTATTCACTTCCATTGTGAGTGCCTCACTGTAACCCAGATTTTCTTTAGAAAAGAAAATGAGGGTCAAGTCAGATTGATTTTTTTGTGGTAATCAACATTATGCTACAAATGCTGTCGATTGAGCTTAACTTGCATTGAACCCGGAATATTCCTTTAAAGTCTGGTAAACTTGATGAAGGATTATAACTAACAATTTTAACTGTTATATTATGTGCAATTTTTTATAAATTTGATTTGTTAAAATAATGTGCATGTAACCCTATGTATCTATAATCATTAATGCATAATTAGAGCAACAATTAACCATCTGACCTGCCTTACTAACCTATTAAAGTTGCTTTAAGCGATTTGAACTGTTCTAGAATTTCCCCAAGATGAGCCATTGGATTAGCCACGCCCCCGCTTTCCAAAACCCTGCACCTCATGTCAGAGAAGCAGAGGCAGGACCCAAATGCAGAGTTAAAAAATAAGGAAATGTATTTTTACAAAAACAAAAGCAAACACAAACTCCCACAATGAGGAAAAACAATAAACGTAAACTACCCCGAAGGGGAAAAAGTAATCCAGGCTGGGGTAGGGGAAACAGGACAACAGGACCGACCGGATCGAACAGGGAAGGGATTGTCTTGAGGACCGAAATGAGACAGGACCGACTGAACACACAAGATGAACTCGCACTGGACAGTACACACGAGGAGACTAAAATAGGGAAGGAAATCAAACAGGTTAATGCAGGGCAGGTGTAACAAATTAACTAATAATAAGCAAACAAGGAGGCGGGGTATGAGGTAAGACAGAGAGACACGTGGCGATACAGACATAAAACAAAGCCACGTGCTCTCAAAAGACAACAAAACACCCGAATGGCATGAGCGCACATCGCCAAGAATATAAGGCAATATACGCTCATGCCAACCAACAAACAAGATGAGAGAATGTGCAGCAACGCCAAACAAAGCGATGTCACGCATTCTCACACTAAACGAAACCTGAACGTACATCACAACAGGCGAAAAAAACAAAACAGGACGCCTGTGCGAAAGTTCAGCCACACAGACACCCGACACCGAAGTGACCGAACCTAAGCACAACATGAAGACAGCTCGCGAACCGGGCTCGCAATGCCACACGAGTGCGACGCGAGGTGCACCGGTGTTTGCGAGAGACAGACATAAACTATTGACGTGAGTGCATGCTACCAAGATGACATAAGCGTGATGCACCCATGCAGGGCTGGATTGGTAATCTGGCATACCGGTCATTTTCCCGGTGGGCTGATGCACTTTGGGGCCGATCAGGGGCGGACTGGCCATCGGGAAAACCGGGACTAAGCTGAAATGAGCTGCCGCTTTATGCAGAACGGGCCACAAAATGGCGCGCGATGTGCCGATGATATGCAGAAAGGGACAGCTAAACCCCCCCCACAACCCCCACACCCCCCCCCAACAACTTTTGGCCCAGATTCTTTGTCAAATCCCAGGCCAATTTCTCTTCCCAGTCCACCCCTGCACCCACGTCAATAACAGACAGACATGGAGCAAGAGAGTCCGGATCCCGACATCGATCCGAAGCCACACCAGACAGGAAGTCAGGACCCAGACACCGTACTCCAGACATGAAACAAGATGGCAGGAGCACACAGCAGGGAATAGAACTAAAACCGTGTGCCCACACAAAGACAGATAACGAAACACAAGACAGACATGGGACAATAATGCCACGTCCCTGTCAGACAAAAACCCAGACTGACAGAGTGACAGGACCGTGACACTCCAAAGATACCAAATTATCTTTATTGAGACCGACATCGTGCAGAAACGGTTGTCCAAAACTACAGCAGCAAAATAGCGCCCTCAGCTGGCAACTGTTGTGAACAACATGTCATAAAAATGGCAATAAGCCTCAATAATTCGCTGCAACTACAAAACTACAACGCAAAATGATTGACAGGCAGAAAGCGTCATTGTCCGTGGCCCGCGGACACATTCAGAGTCTAGAGCTGTCAAAAAGACCGATGAGATATCTCACGACACTTATTTCATGAATATCTTTCAGGGAGTAGTAAAAGTTTTTGCATACATTTCCATGAAAAAGGACTTGTCCACAATTCCTTTTCTGAACTTTATCATATTCTTCATAAATCTATTTACTAAACCTTGATTTAGTAGAGACCCAAATGTTGCTTATGATTCCATGAACCTTTGTTATGGCATAAGCAACCATTGTTACAAGACTTAACCTTTACTTAACCCCAATCATTAACCCTGTAATGAAGTAACCATCGTTGCCTCACGATTCAGCTAAAGAGAATCTCAGTGAAAATTAAAATCTGCAAATTGACCTTTGTTAAAATACAACACTAATAAGGCTGCCATTATGACAGTAATTAGGGCTGCTTCCTATTTTTATTTGGACATACGCCTAACCCTAATTTGTAACAGTCTAACTTGCTGACATCAGCTGAGAAGGACAATCGTTTCAGAAGGCAGAGCAAGTCATTATATTTTGAGGAAAGATTATGATTATTTTTTGCTGGGTGTTTTATGGTAGTTTGTTTAATATATGTGTTCACAAATAGGGGTTGTGCCAACAAGTGGTATACGTAAAATGGACCCTACTGTCACTTTCTAAATGTATTTAATCTCAGGGTTGAGTATGTGTATGGAAGAATGGTGTAGGTGGAGTTAATTAGCACATAAAGACTAAGCGCTAGATTAAAGCTAACACTAAAGTATGTCAGTGTCTCTGTGGGATTTGGCGTCACCAACAACCTAAAATTACCACACCAAATCCGAGGCATTTAAAGAGCTGCTCAACAGGAAATGCTTCAAATACCCGCAAAAAATAATCTGAAGCACATGTGCAATTTAGAAACAGGCTAATGACAGGTTAAAAGGCATTTTCAGAACGAGTTGGCTCTCGGACACGAGTCTGGTTTAATTTGATTTTCAACCATAACGAGATTAGTTACCTTCTTTCATTCATGTCCTGTGTCGGCTCAACAACCAGTGACAAATTGCAAACAGCTAGTTATGGACTTTTAATGTTGTGATTCACCTCGGAACTGGTTTAAGGTTCATGAACCTTAAAATTCTTTCACGAAGGATTTTATGAAGATCCCTATGGGGAAATGAGGGGGAGAAAAACTTTCAGAACCAAGACGGTTGAAAAAGTGGGTGGGCATTGTTGTGCATTTTGACCAGGGTATAGCATTAAACAGCATTCGAACACATAAATTCACAATTTATAATAGAAAACGCTGTAATTTCTGTAACTTTGTCACAGACATAGTTGAAAAATATTTTGATACAAAAAGTACAACTTCTGTGCAGGAACTCGTGAATGCTCGAATGAATCGAAGCGCTTGCCAATGCTTTATAAGAGATTTCTTGTAAAGACATTTCTATCTATCTATCTTTCTATCTAGCTGTCTGTCTGTCTGTCTGTCTGTCCTT